>NC_080392.1:41498460-41798460 GCF_028751815.1 Salvia miltiorrhiza
GCCCAAAAAATGAGGCCCAAGATAATAAAATCATGAAGCCCAATAAGTGAGCCCATCATCACCCTTAAAATAATTAGTAAATTTTAATATTAATCACTAATTAAAATAATTAGGATTAATAAAGAAGCCTAAAATAATAATTCTTATTGGGTTAAATAAATAAATCAAACGAGGCCCAGCTAATATAATACAATAGTCCAATTAATTAGAATGAGTAAGGCCCAATCCGTTAATAATCCTTAGCCCAATAGAAGATAATAAGGACCCAATTAATCAATGCAGGGCTTTTTAATTTATTAACACTTAGCCCATCTCAAATAAATAAGCAAGGCCCGATTAAAATAAAAACAAGCCCAAAAATCGGCCCAAACCCGGCCCAAAATCCTCCCCTTTCTTCCCCAAATTCACGCCTTTTATCTCTCTCTCTACCGACATCTCGTCTCTCTTTTCGGGTCGCGCTCGCTTAGCAAAACACACGCACACAAACGGGGAAGCTTTCGCGCGCCTCACAACAAAACACACGCACACACACGTGGGGGGGAGCGCGCGCGCGGCAACACCACACACAGACGGGAGAGAAGCGCCGCGCGCGAGCTGGTAAAAAAGAGGCCTCCTCACAACAAAACACACGCAACACACTTTTTTTATCTCTCTCTCTTCAATCACCACACACACACTTTATATAATCTCCCTCTCTCTATCTTTTCTATCTCTCTCATTTTTCCTCACAAACTCACGCATCCCATCTGCCCTCTCTTTCCATCACGTTTCCGGCAGCGGACGAGCGCTTGATGCTGCTGCTCGTTCTCGCAGTGGCTAGCGGCGCTTGGCCTTCGGCAGCGCCACCCCGTGCGACGGCGTCTCGCATCGCTTCGGGTCACGCCGCCTCGCCTCCTACCAGCCAACAGCCGTCGTCTTGGGCCTCCGCCTGCTTTAGCTACGAGCGGTCAGTGGGCTGCTGCCACCTGCAGCACCGGCAGCTGCGACTTCGTCAACTCAGAGTGAGGCTCCGACAGACCCCCTCCCAGCTCTCACCACTTTCTCGACTCTCACTCTCTCTCCGAAGGTAAGCAAGAAGGATTCAACTCAGATTTGAAGAAAAGAAAGATGGGTTCTTGGAGAAATCTGAAATTGTATAAATGTTATGTCCTTAGGTTTTCTTGTTTCCAAAGGTTCTGTACAAATTCTTCTTTGTTTCTGAAGATTACGGAAATGGAGTTGAGAATAGGAGTATGAAGTTGAACCTTACACACCACAATTCAGTTCACAAAATAGCATAGGATTTTGAGCAAAAATCAAATACTGTAAATTTCAGTTCATATGTGCATATGTAAACATGTTGTGAAATATCAGAACAGCCGTATGAATTGGTATGAATTGGTGGTTCCCTGAGGGTGATGATACCCTTGAGTAGGTGGATAATAGTCTCTGCAGATATTGTATATCACAAAAATTAGAAATCAATTTGGAAAGAGAATGGAAAGATGCAGAAATTTCTTTGTTGCATTACCTTAAAATTGGCTGTGAAATTGGGCTGCAGTAGTTGAAAATGGTGGTGTGAGAATGGTGAAAGTGGCTGTGGTTGTTTAAAGAAAAATGGGGTGGTTTGGATGGATGAGGATTGTGGAATTTTTTTCAACTTACAGGTATGAATACTTCAGCTGGCATGTAAGACTGAAGAATTTCCTTCAGCATGCGTTCAAAATTCTTCAGCATGCTTTAGGATTCAGCATGCTTAAGATTATTCTAATTAAAATATCCAAGAGATTAATATATTAATTATAGGTTCCAAACTCATTTAAATACATTAAGACATATAAGCCTAATTCTTATTGAAGCATAAAATCCATTTGAGCTTGCTTCTAACATAAATAAATTACTCATGGGCTTAAGTAAACAATCGATAAAAGATTCATATTAACACTTCAGTGTTAAATTCTCCACAATAAATTAATGGACTCAAAATATATTTTGAGTGCATCATTATTGAAAATAAAAAAATAAATCATCACATATATAAATTATCAAATTCATATAAGTTCGTATTTTATAAATGGATGCTGAACTCTAATTACCATAATCAATCCTTAAATCAGTAATTAAAAGTATATAATCCTTAATAAAAAGTCGGGTCATTACATACTATCCCCCTTAAAAGAAATTTCGTCCCGAAATTTGCATACCTACGTGAAAAGTTCTGGGTATTTTTCTTTCATCTGGTCCTCAAGTTCCCACGTTGCTTCTTCTGGTCCATGGTGTCTCCACAGTATTTTGAATGACGCGATCGATTTATTCCTTAACTCTTGCACCTTTTCGGTCCAAAAATGGCTTCAGGTTTTTCCCTCGTACGTCAAGTCTGGGTTAAGAATCATTTCATCTTGATGAATCACGTGTTTGGGGTCAAACACGTACCGTCTCAGCTGTGACACGTGGAACACATTGTGGACGTTTCCAAAGCTAGGTGGCAGTGCCAACCTATACGCTACGGGACCTATTCTTTCAAGGATCTCATAAGGTCCTACAAAACGAGGTCTCAACTTACCCTTAACACCGAATCTAACGATCCCTTTCGAGGGTGATATTTTAAGGAAAACCTTGTCTCCAATCTGAAATTGTAGTTCAGTTCGTCGGGTATCAGCATAAGACTTCTGTCTGTCCTGGGCCTCTTTAATTCTTGCTCTAATCTGGCGGATGGTCTCGATCATCTCGCTTACTGCATCTGGCCCAAGGATTTTTCTTTCACCCACTTCATCCCGGTAAAGTGGTGATCTACACTTCCTTCCATACAGCGCCTCATAAGGTGCCATATCAATGGTTGCCTGGTAACTATTGTTGTAGGCGAATTCGATTAACGGCAGCACTGATTCCCAACTTCCTCCTCGGTCTAGCACCACTGTCCTCAACATATCTTCAAGGGTCTGAATTGTCCTTTCTGATTGTCCATCTGTTTGAGGGTGAAAGGCGGTGCTAAAGTTTAATCTCGTTCCCAACTCTTTCTGCAAACTGATCCAAAATCTAGAAGTAAATTTTGAATCTCTATCTGAAGTAATGGATATTGGTATTCATGTAGCCGTACAATCTCACGAATGTATAGTTGGGCTAGTTTCTCCGGATCCATGGGTACTTGGAATCGGTATAAAATGAGCGCTCTTTGTGAGACGGTCTACTATTACCCAAATAGATGTGTTGCCCCTATTGTCTTGGGTAGACCCGTCACGAAATCCATCGCTATGTGCTCCCACTTCCCATTCTGGACTTTCCAATGGCTGTAATTTCCCATATGGTCGTTGATGTAAAGCTTTCACTTGCTGGCATGCAAGGCAACGCTCTACAACCGAGGCTATATCTCCGTTTCATCCCGTCCCACCAAAATTTCTGTTTTAGATCTTGGTACATTCTTGGTACTTCCGGGCATGAGCGGTACTAGGGCGTGTCATGAGCTTCACTCATGATCTCGTTTCTCCGTTCCTCGTTATGGGGAACACACAATCTTCCTCACAAAAGAACTGCGTTATCCGTTGCCTCTTGGTAGCCTCCTGGCGTGCCTGTTCGGATCTTGAGACGAACTTTTTCCAAGCTCTCATCGTTCTCTGGGCACTGACGATCCTTTCTCTGAGGTCTGGGACGGCTACCAGAGTTGCAATAATTGCTCTTGTCGTTTCCGGTGGCTGAACCACTTCTATCTTCAATTTGTCAAAATCCCTTACAAGCGTGTCTTCTTGAGTGAGAAGAAGTCCTAACTCGGATTGAGTTTTACGACTTAAAGCATCAGCTACTACATTAGCTTTTCCCGGGTGGTAGTTGATACCGCAGTCGTAATCCTTCACGAGCTCGAGCCATCTCCTCTGTCTCATATTCAAGTCTTTCTGCTCGAAAAAATACTTAAGGCTTTGTGATCAGTGAAAATTTCACATCTAACTCCGTATAGATGGTGTCTCCAAATTTTCAAAGCATGCACAATTGCTGCTAGTTCCAGATCATGAGTGGGGTAGTTCAATTCATGTGGCCTTAGTTGTCGCGAGGCGTAGGCGATGACCTTCCCTTCTTGCATCAACACACAAACCTAGCCCATTTTTGGACGCGTCTGTGAAGATCACAGTATTCTTTATCGGCTGCTGGAACTGCTAGCACTGGTGCAGTTGTCAATTTCTTCTTTCAGCTCTTGGAAGCTGGCTTCACACTCTTCGTTCCACTTATACTTGATTCCTTTGCGAAGTAATTGCGTCATTGGTCTCGCTATTTTAGAGAATCCTTCGATGAATCTCCGGTAGTATCCCGCCAAACCTAAGAAACTCCGGATTTCATTAGGTGTGGTTGGTGATTTCCACTCGCGCACTGCTTGCACCTTAGCGGGGTCCACCTTGATTCCATCTGCTGATACGATGTGCCCTAGAAACATTACTTCTTTCAACCAAAATTCGCACTTGCTGAATTTGGCGAACAACTTCTCCGTCTTTAATGTCTCCAGGATGATTCTTAAATGATTTTCATGCTCTTGGTCATTCTTAGAATAGATGAGGATATCATCTATAAACACTAAGACAAATTTGTCTAAGTATGGATGGAAAACTCGATTCATGAGGTCCATGAATACTGCCGGTGCATTGGTTAGACCAAATGGCATGACAACGAATTCATAGTGACCATATCTTGTGCGGAAAGCGGTCTTAGATATATCCTCTGGTCTGATCTTCAGTTGATGATAACCAGACCTTAAATCTATTTTTGAGAATACACTGGCTCCTTTGAGTTGATCGAACAAATCATCTATCCTTGGAAGAGGGTATTTGTTTTTAAGCGTCAGTTTGTTCAACTCTCGATAATCAATGCACATTCTCATGGTTCCATCTTTCTTCTTGACAAAGAGTACAGGCGCTCCCCAAGGCGAGACACTGGGTCTGATGAAACCCAAGTCCAAGAGTTCCTGTAGTTGCACCTTTAATTCTTGTAGTTCCTTTGGGGCCATCCTGTACGGTGCCTTTGATACTGGGGCAGATCCAGGGTTCTAGATCAATGGTGAAATCTAGTTGCCTGTCTGGAGGTAGTTCCTTGCAATATTTCAGGAAAAACTTCTGGAAAGTCTCGTACTATTGCCACATCTTCCACTTTCTTGTCTTCACTAGCTTCCCCGTTTAGGTAGACGAGATAAGCTGTGCTTCCTTCCTTCATCATCTCTTTTTCTGGCTTGTAATGCGGATATCACTGGTACTCTTTTCTTCATACCTATGCCGTGAAATTCCGTCGGTTCCTTTCCAGGTGGTCGAATAGAAATTTTTCGTTCACTACAAAGGATGGTGGCGTGATTCTCAGCTAGCCAGTCCATTCCTAAGATCATATCTACGTCCCACATGAGCAGAATATTAAGATTGTTCACTACCATCTTAAGTTCTCCTATTTCAAATTCTACGTTCGAGCAAACATGTGTGGTGGTAGATCTTTCCTCCTGAGGGTGTGTAGTGATTCTTAAGGCACACTTAGCTCGTTCTGATTCGATTTCTAAGGTATCTACGCAAGGGGCAGATATAAAAGAATGCAGAGGCACCAGTATCGAACAGAATCATTATGGAAAAACCTTTAAGCTTGCCCATACCTGCCAGGTTTCCTTGGTTTTTCTCGAGCTGGTTTTGGGTGAGAGCAAAGGCTCTCGCCTGCTGCGGCAATGGTTGCTGCCGCCTCTGTTGCTGTTGGCGTTGTTGGTTCCTGTGTTGGTATTGCTGTTGGTATGGCTGTTGTTGGCGGGGCTGGTATTGGTATTGCTGCTGGTATGGCTGTTGTTGGCGGGGCTGGTGTTGCCCTGGAACTGCTTGCAGGGGCTGGGCATAAGTGGCCCTGATTGCCGCGCCCTGCTGTTTGTTGGGGCATTGTGAGGAGTAGTGGCCCTTCTGGCCACACGTGTAGCAACTGTCAGTTCCAGCCTTACAAACACCACGATGTGGTTTGTGGCATTTTGGACAAAGGGGAACTTCATTTTGTCTTTGGCTGCTTCCAGCCGGGGCAGGACCCTGTTGCTTCCCTTGTCCTTGTTGCTGATATTGTCTCAACGGCGCATTTCCTTGCCATGGTCTCTTGTTAGTCTGATTTTCATTTCCTCCATGGTCGTTCCAGTTGCGCTTCCCTTTAAAGTTCTGAGGGCGTGCAGGTGGGTTGGCTGGCGCTGAGGTCTGTGGCGGAGCCAACCTTTCTACTGGCATCGCAGCTTCGATGTCCAGTGCCCTGTTCAAAGACTCAGTGTATGAGAGTCCACCATGACTAGCTAGAGTCATCCGAATCTCGTGCCTCAGACCGGCACAAAATTTTCTCCGCCATTTTCTCATCAGTATCCACCTGTTGCGGAGCATAACGCGATAGATCGCAGAACTCTCTGTCATACTCTGTCACCCGTCTTCTTCCCTTGTTTCAGGCTATAGAACTCAGCCTCCTTCTTCTTTCTGTAGCTTTTGGGAATATACTTATCATATAATCCCGTCTTAAAGTCTTCCCAAGTGTATGCTGCCCATTGTTCGGGAGTCAGAGTCTTTCGGCGGGCTTCCCACCAAAAGTCAGCCGATCCGGCTAGTTGGAAAGACATACACGAGAGTCGCTCCTCTTCTGTGCAGTGTAGGAAAGTGAAGATACGCTCCAAGGCGCGTATCCAAGCTTCGGCCTCGGCTGGGTCGCCTGTCCCAGTAAATGTGGGCGGATTCTGTCGAAGAAACAGTTCTTCAGTCCTTCTAGCAGGGGGTGGAGGGGGTGGGGTGGGGTAGGTCCCTGTCGTTTCGCCGCCCTTCAGGTATTTCATCGCGATTTCCATCATTGTTAACGTTTCTCCTAGGGGGGCGACCTCGTTTAGGCGGCATTCTGCAAATTACAAACACCCTTTTTAATACATTCTATACAGGAATCTCTAAGGCAATTAATAAAGAACTGTTTGTTTAACTTATCATAACTCCAAAACTAAAATATAACAGGAACCGTTGCATGCACAAGTCACATTATTCAAAGTTACTATATTCTTAACTGACTCGTGAAGAATAAAACCCGTAGAGAAACATAGAACATATACGAGATCGTCGCAGAAAACTCATGCTAGGGTCATTTTTATCTCATGGAATATTGCCTCATCGAGGGCTTTTACATCGTCAACCCAAAATGTAAGTAAAGTCTATCTAGTACTCCCTATGATGTATCGGCTTACTAGTTAAGTAATCACAAAAGGGTTTTTATTCGCGGAACGTCCTAGAGACCAACATTTCCGTACTAATGCTAGCTAGAAACAACATAAATAAAATCATAGTCATTGGAACGAATTATCGTTTCCGGAGTACATTCACAAGCTAAAACTATCAAATCTATGAACTCTGAGTCGCGGTACGACTGTTCCTTGGTGACGCCAGGGGGTCCTCTTCTGGATCCTCCTCGGGGTCCTCCTCCTCATCCTCGCCCGGCTCCCAACTGGGCAACGGAGTCTCTCCCTGGCCCTCGTCTGTCTCCCGCATGATCTGGGCTGAGCGGAAGATATCGTCCACAATCTCACGGATCGGATCGTCTCTGGTGCTGATCTTGGCCGTGGCACGAGGCTTGATCGGAGCTGGAGTTGGCACGGGCTCGGGACGAGTAAT
Organism: Salvia miltiorrhiza; assembly: GCF_028751815.1. NCBI lineage: Eukaryota > Viridiplantae > Streptophyta > Magnoliopsida > Lamiales > Lamiaceae > Salvia > Salvia miltiorrhiza. The sequence goes on from NC_080392.1 coordinate 41,506,059, forward strand.
TCTCATCGTACCATACTGTGCTGTATCGTCATCCTCCTGCATAGGGTATTTACCCCTATCTAGAAACTCCCTCATGTTGGCCATGACCCTGTCGACATCTGCCATGGAAGCCTCAAACCTTGCGTCTATCGTAGGTATCAGTGGTGGTGGAGTAGCAGTAGCTCGGATTGCTGAGTCAGGAGGCGATGGGAAATCCCTACGAGCCCGTGGACGAGAAGGGCCTGTCTCGTCATCGTGCCTACCACGGCGCCCTAGAACTGAGGCACGTGGTGGAGAATCTCGTGGCAAGGCCATCGGAGACTCAGGGGCAGTAGCGGGTGTCTCCGCTGGCAAAGGCGTCCCCACTTGTACGTAGTCTCCCGGAAGGATGTAGGGCCCTAGAGGGGCGCGGCCCCACAAAGTGAAACAGATCTGAAGCTCCGCAATAAAGCTAGGGAAGTCTCCCATGAGGTCATGGTAATTTTCTCGGCGAAAGATATAGTGGGCAGAGATCTGCCTAGCCCATCCCTGCCACTCGGAAGGTAACAGTAAGATCAACCTCTGGATACCGTCATACCCTGATACTCCATGTGCACTCGCCTCGACCCAGTGTCTGTGAAAACCTGCGAGGAACTGTCCGAGGTTATCCCCGTGACATGGAGCATAGGTGCGGTAGGACCGCTCGACCTCCTCTGGACTAGCCCATGGGGGCAGTGGTCGTCGTCGGGTGAAAACAGTCCTCGCCATCTAACAAAGGAAGTTCTATCGTCAAAAGTAGCACACAACAAGTAACTTAAGGCGATAAGGTTCTAAATATCTAAAATCGGAAAACAAGTTTGGTTCAATAACCATAACGTGCAAAAATACCTCATCATCTAAATCTAGCATTTACACAAGCCATACAGGTTCTTAATACTTAATTACAGATTACTAATTCGACTATCATATAGTTCTAGTGTCGTTGTTTACCGGACTTAGGGCTTGTTTTGTGATGATGATATTTTCTTAAATCTAGCAACGAGCACTAAAAGTTTCAACAAAATAAGTTCAAAAGGCCAAGCTAATTCGAGATCTCATCGTAGAAAAACACTCGAATATTTAAGCTATGCCCATGCCATCAACGTACTATTGGCGTTCGTTATGCTGCTCAATCTTCATGCTCGTGGTTTCATCATGCGACCTTTCGTGTGATTCTTCTTTCTCTATTTCGACCGTCATTGTCGATGTCATCGTAACATGAAGAAAAAAAGTTAAGGCATCTCCCTAAGTTCTCTTCTATGTTCCGTCGTGAAAGTGAGCATATATAACTTAACAGTTCTAAGTTCTTGTGATTCATACCATAGTCATACTTATTCATGCTTCATACATTTCAAGAAATTAACTTAATTAAAACTTGAAAGTACTTACCATAACCTCCGTTGAGCGTGACGAGATGTAGTGCCAAGCTTTTGTCAACTAGTTCAAAGTGTATTTACTTACTTAATCTAGACTCAACTTAGAAGGAATGAGTAGTACTCAGAGCAAAAGAAACGCTCTGATACCATTCTGTCACGACCGCACTTGCTAAGGATAGCAAATTCGGGAAAACCGCGACTAAGGGAGGGAATTTAGGAGCGGGATTTAGAAAGGGGCATATTCGGTTTCTTGATGATTTGACTTGTATAAAGAAATCAATCGAAATATCTAGAAATCAATGAAGGCCACAAGGGGACCGTACATAATATTATTCAAAGGGGTACTCAACGAGTTTGAGTACATTATTAAATAGTACATATTGTTTTGACAGATAACATAATGTCTTAGTAAAATCAGTGTTTGCAGCGGAATAATAATTTGAGTATATGTATGAAGACATATACTCTACTCTGAGGTACTCGTCCTAGATTGACAGAAGCTCCGCTTGCACACTACATCCTCGATCACTGCTCAACCTGCACATTTATAAATACATGCAGGGCTAAGTACAGGAGTACTTAGTGGACACTTGCCGAAATTTACATACATGCATAATATTTTATTGTCAAGCCTTTCAACAGTAGTAAGATACGAGGGTTTTCCTTTAAAGACTCGTATTTACCAAACATAATATCATTTCTTTCATCAATAACCCGCGCAGGTATTTTATATCATTAATTACCATATCAGTAACTCGTGCCGAGAGGGAGGCCTCCCTCTACGGACACTATGATCGGCCAACCCGCTAGATGACTCACGATCACAAGGTGTACACTAATTCCGAAGGGATTTGCGGTCCCATCCAGAATCCGAATTCGATTAACATCAGATAGGCAATTAATAATAAAACATAAAGCATTTAGGCATTGACAATATCATTTAAATTCATAAGCATAAAGTCTTAACAATTCTAATATATAATTTTAGTTTATACATAGAAAGCCTACCTGAATAGCAGACTCACGGTTTAGCTCTAACTCTGGTGCTTGACCTTTAATCCGAGAAAATAAAATAAGATTCTAATTCTCGAAAAATCTCAATAAATGAGGATGCGTGAAATGATTATGCATGACTCATATTCCTTTAATTAAATTATGGGATGCTAATCCTATTTAAGGAATTAAATCTCGTCTTATGAGGTCGGATTATTAATCTTTAATAATCTACTCATCTTAAAATAATCTAATTCACTTACTAATTAATAATTAGTAAGTCTTAAAATTTTCTCTAATTAAACTTAATAGAATAATTATGAAGACCCAATTAAAATAAAATAATCAAGGCCCAAAAGGAATTTAATTCGAGCCCAAAAGAACAAATTCGAAGCCCAGTGCATTAATAAAATTAGGCCCAACATCAATTAAATTCTAGAGCCCAAAAAATGAGGCCCAAGATAATAAAATCATGAAGCCCAATAAGTGAGCCCATCATCACCCTTAAAATAATTAGTAAATTTTAATATTAATCACTAATTAAAATAATTAGGATTAATAAAGAAGCCTAAAATAATAATTCTTATTGGGTTAAATAAATAAATCAAACGAGGCCCAGCTAATATAATACAATAGTCCAATTAATTAGAATGAGTAAGGCCCAATCCGTTAATAATCCTTAGCCCAATAGAAGATAATAAGGACCCAATTAATCAATGCAGCTGGGCTTTTTAATTTATTAACACTTAGCCCATCTCAAATAAATAAGCAAGGCCCGATTAAAATAAAAACAAGCCCAAAAATCGGCCCAAAATCCTCCCCTTTTCTTCCCCAAATTCACGCCTCTTTATCTCTCTCTCTACCGACATCTCTTTCTCTCTTTTTTTTTTTTTTTTCGGTTCTCTCTCTCTCTTTTATCAAAACACACTCACACAAACTTTTTAATCTTTCTCTCTCCTCACAACAAAACACACGCACACACACTTTTTTTTTATCTCTCTCTCTCTTCAATCACCACACACACACTTTATATAATCTCCCTCTCTCTATCTTTTTTTTAAAATATTCCTTCTCTCCTCACAACAAAACACACGCACACACATTTTTTTTTTATCTCTCTCTCTCTTCAATCACCACACACACACTTTATATAATCTCCCTCTCTCTATCTTTTTTTTAAAATATTCCTTCTCTCCTCACAACAAAACACACGCACACACACTTTTTTTTTATCTCTCTCTCTCTTCAATCACCACACACACACTTTATATAATCTCCCTCTCTCTATCTTTTTTTTTTAAAATATTCCTTCTCTCCTCACAACAAAACACACGCACACACACTTTTTTTTATCTCTCTCTCTCTTCAATCACCACACACACACTTTATATAATCTCCCTCTCTCTATCTTTTCTATCTCTCTCATTTTTCCTCACAAACTCACGCATCCCATCTGCCCTCTCTTTCCATCACGTTTCCGGCAGCGGACGAGCGCTTGCTGCTGCTGCTCCGTTCTCGCAGTGGCTAGCGGCGCTTGGCCTTCGGCAGCGCCACCCCGTGCGACGGCGTCTCGCATCGCTTCGGGTCACGCCGCCTCGCCTCCTACCAGCCAACAGCCGTCCGTATTGGGCCTCCGCCTGCTTTAGCTACGAGCGGTCAGTGGGCTGCTGCCACCTGCAGCACCGGCAGCTGCGACTTCGTCAACTCAGAGTGAGGCTCCGACAGACCCCCTCCCAGCTCTCACCACTTTCTCGACTCTCACTCTCTCTCCGAAGGTAAGCAAGAAGGATTCAACTCAGATTTGAAGAAAAGAAAGATGGGTTCTTGGAGAAATCTGAAATTGTATAAATGTTATGTCCTTAGGTTTTCTTGTTTCCAAAGGTTCTGTACAAATTCTTCTTTGTTTCTGAAGATTACGGAAATGGAGTTGAGAATAGGAGTATGAAGTTGAACCTTACACACCACAATTCAGTTCACAAAATAGCATAGGATTTTGAGCAAAAATCAAATACTGTAAATTTCAGTTCATATGTGCATATGTAAACATGTTGTGAAATATCAGAACAGCCGTATGAATTAGTATGAATTGGTGGTTCCCTGAGGGTGATGATACCTTGAGTAGGTGGATAATAGTCTCTGCAGATATTGTATATCACAAAAATTAGAAATCAATTTGGAAAGAGAATGGAAAGATGCAGAAATTTCTTTGTTGCATTACCTTAAAATTGGCTGTGAAATTGGGCTGCAGTAGTTGAAAATGGTGGTGTGAGAATGGTGAAAGTGGCTGTGGTTTTAAAGAAAAATGGGGTGGTTTGGATGGATGAGGATTGTGGAATTTTTTTCAACTTACAGGTATGAATACTTCAGCTGGCATGTAAGACTGAAGAATTTCCTTCAGCATGCGTTCAAAATTCTTCAGCATGCTTTAGGATTCAGCATGCTTAAGATTATTCTAATTAAAATATCCAAGAGATTAATATATTAATTATAAGGTTCCAAACTCATTTAAATACATTAAGACATATAAGCCTAATTCTTATTGAAGCATAAAATCCATTTGAGCTTGCTTCTAACATAAATAAATTACTCATGGGCTTAAGTAAACAATCGATAAAAGATTCATATTTAACACTTCAGTGTTAAATTCTCCACAATAAATTAATGGACTCAAAATATATTTTGAGTGCATCATTTATTGAAAATAAAAAAATAAATCATCACATATATAAATTATCAAATTCATATAAGTTCGTATTTTATAAATGGATGCTGAACTCTAATTACCATAATCAATCCTTAAATCAGTAATTAAAAGTATATAATCCTTAATAAAAAGTCGGGTCATTACATTTAAATATAATAACTCACTATTAAACATCGTTCATTTTCATAGGAGCTTGAAAGACCAGGGCTGACTTGTGAGATTATACAATTTGAAACTTGTAAGATCATAACTAACTTTTAAACACGATCATATATCTTGTATGGAGCTAGAAAAATCATAACATGCTTTTGCGTATCATCTCGTTTGGAGCTTAAAATACCATTTCAAGCATCATTTCGTTTGGAGTTTGAAAGAATAAAACTGGCTCGTGAGCATCATCTTGTTTGAAGTTTGAAAGACCATAACTAAGTTATGAGAATCATCTCGTCTAAGGCTTGAGAAAATTGATGTGATATTCAAATTCTATCATATCAATTTATTTAGTATTTCAATTGGTAAATTTATATAAAAAGTCAATGTGTAATCCATTTTTTTAAAAAAAATTGTGTAAAATATCTTGTCTTATAATCAAATTTAAATGAAGAAATAATTTATTTGATCACAAGTATCTATTTTTAAAAATAAAATTAAATAATTTTGATCAACTTAAATTGACAAAGCAATTCAAATTGTATTAATTTCAATCACTCCACCAATTAAATGTGGGTTTTTGGTTTGAAGAGTAAGAGCATCCTTTTATAGGAGTAGATTTTATTTTGGTGAAATCTCATAAAAAAATCAATGTGGGATAAGAAGATTTAGATAAATAAAAATGAATAAATATGAAAATGTTTGGAGAATTAGGATAAATAAAAATGCAAAAATATGGTGATGCCACATAGGAGTATTCCATTTTAATTTTCTATTATATATGTGATGATTTTGATTCTTATTCTTGTCCTAAACCCATATAATAATACCAACTAATTTCTCGAATTTGTTTAAATTTATAAAATATGTATATAATCAAATAAAATATAAAGCAATAATTGGTTAATAATCTTGATAAAATTTTAAATAATAAGAACCTATTTATTTCAAACATATTTAAATATATATATATATATATATATATATATATATTATTTTTCAAAGTTAAGTATATTTTTATTTAGATTTTTAAATGGTAAAGTTTAATAATCATTTTATTTAAATTTTGAATTGTGAGATTTAATATGGATTCAATATATATGAGAATGTGTTAGATCAATCAGGAAATGATAATTTATTTAAAATTATATTTCATGATAAAATTGAATAGGAGAATCTATTTATCTTAAATGCATCTCAAAAGTATCCTTTTATTTACGTTTTCTTCATGGTGAAGTTCAATAAAGATCAATGTGGGAGTGATGAAATATTAATTTGGGAACGATGATAAGCTAATATATGAATGAAAATTAAGCCTTTTATTGATCAGATAGGTAATTATGAGATTAATGTGGGAACGGATATTTATTTCAAATTTTTTTACATGACCAAATTAAATTGAAGAATTTATTTATTTCATATATATCTTAGTATCATTTTCTTTATTTTATATGACCAAATTAAATTGAATAACTTATTTATTTAAAATGCATTTAAGTATTATTTTATTTATTTTATATGACCAAATTCAATTGAAAAACCTATTTATTGCAAAAACATCTATACTTTTATTTATTGCAAATACTGAAATCTAATTACGTTTTTTAAAAAACTTTGAATTATGAATTTCAATGGAGTTGGGTCATTAAACTCTTTTTTTATTGGATGCTTCCTGGAATGAGTCATTGAATTTGGATCATCTTCTTCATCGCTCTCTATCATCAATGGTTCATTAGCAAATTTAGCATCCATGTTGTTGATAGCTCCTTCAAAAGACTCACTAGCATTCCCGGTCACTTTACCTTTGGCATAAATTTCAACAAGTGTATCATAATGGGGAAAGGGAACCCCATATAATCTCTTTGCTTTCTTATGATTCTGTCACATAAAAGAAAAGAAATTAATTTCTTTTAACACATAAGCAATATTGCAACAGGGACTGTGGAAAAGAAACATAGTAGAGTACCATTCTACATGGACAGAATGGTATGCCTTAGCTAGCATGCTATAAACAAAGAACCACCCTCCTGCCCAAATATAGAAACATTATTCCTTAACACTAGTACGTATTGCAGTGTTTACAAACTGATGCAATGAGACTACATTCATGTATCTCTACTTAGATGTCACAAAAAAGAAATCAAAGCAAAAAAGTACTGCCATAACCAGAAATCTCGCCAGTAATCTTCTCAATTTGTGACTTGATATCTGCAAATTGCTTCATTCTTTCTTCCTTCTTAAGTTTTAGATCTTCCACTAATGGTCTGACTGAGGCTAGTTGCCCTTTCAAAGACTTGCTTTCAACTATAATGAATACTTCTAACTTTGGCCTCTTGATGCATATTTCAAGGAGCTGAAACATATAGTAGATAACACAGAGAATATAACAAGGACATAATGGAGTTTAAGATTATTGTAATTCAATACACCATAATTTTTTACATTAAGCCACGAGAGTGCAGAATCAAGGGAGTTGTCAATCAGCCAATTACAAGTACAGAGGGTTATGGGGTGGAGTGAATTTGTGTTTAATAGGCAACAACCAGTAAGACAAATTCCCAAAGCTCTGAAAATCTTTGAATTGTATTGTTTTATGTTGTTGTGACACAATTAGACAAAAATTGAGTGTATAGTCTCACTTCACTCATAATCATGTGCTTCGAGCCATCACTACAACTTTGTCAAATATGGAAGTGAAAAGAAAGGTTATATTATGCATTCTTGCATGACATATTCCATAATACTCTAGTAGAAGGAAGTGAATATGTTGTGTTTCTTACTTAGCTTAAACTGAGTTTGATTTTATTGCACTGAGATAGGGTCAAATAGTTTTACCTGAAAGAATAGTGTTGAAGGGAAATAAATATATAAAGTTATGTATATGACAGATCCTGAGAACCCCTGCAAGATTTTTCACTATTTAGTGACATGACAGATGCTATAATAATTTGGAAATATATATAGGATGGAAAATAATCAAGCTAACCAAGTTAGCGAAGAGGGAAGTAATTGAAGAAGAGGTAAAAATAAACGATTTTGGACATTTGAAGAAGATACTGTGCTCTTAAACTGTCTACATGAGTTGTCTTGTGATCCTAAATGGAATAGTGAAAGTGGTTTCAAGAGTGGTTACATGAATAAGCTTGCTAAGAAGATACCCTCTGTCCCCACATGGCTCAATCCAACGCCAGGGGAGTTCTGTTGGCAGCGGCGGCGCTCCTGTTTGCGACGGTGATGTTGCCGGAGGTGGCGGCGGTGCATTACATAGTAGGTGGCAACATGGGCTGGAGCCAAAGTGTGAACTACACAATTTGGGCTCAGGACAAGAAGTTCTACAATGGGATTGGCTCTGTATGCTCTCTTCTCTTCTCTTCTCTTTCACTTTCAGATCTACTACTCTTTTTTTGATTTATTCCTTTTTATTTTTCTTTTCAAGACTCTTCTTTTTTGTTGTCTCATGTTGATGGTCTTGAAAAAAAAATTGATCTTGGAAACTGAAAATCTTTGATCGGTAGTTGCTTGCGATCTGTTGTTTTAGCTCACTTTTTTGTAGGTATAGTTTTTCAATCAACCTTAATTTTTCTTAACCTTCTACTTTGTGAATGAATTATGTCTTCCTTTTTACATACATGTAAGAAAGTGTGCATTGTTTTTAATACTTCTTGTAATTTTAGTCGCCCAAGATTGAGTTCATATCTACTTGTTAATAGTCAATTAGACTGCATTGTTATTGCTCTGTTTGATGTTGTTTAGCTAATAAAATCACATCATTAAGTTTTGAATTTGTGACAGTTGAAGGGATTATCAAGAGTTAGATTAAGTACTCAGTTCTTGAGAGATATCTAGGAAAGAGTGGTGAACTGATATTTCTTAGAAGAATGAAAAATTGAAAATGTTTATGATCCATGTTTATCTCATTAATTAACATTTATCACTGAAGCTTTTTTCCTTAAATCCACAATCCACTTTTAGTTAAATATGAATAAAGTGTCATTAGTTAAGACTGTTGGCCACAAAATTATTGCAACAACTCATGCTTTGGACTATAATATCACTGTATGAACAAAGCACCTCACTTCAATCATTTCTTTGTTTAGCATTGTTTCAGTTCTAATTAAGGTATGTTCAATTATTACCAACAACACTCTTTGGTGCATTTGATGCACAATGAATGCATCATCTGCCCTAATTAAAATTCTAATGTGAGGAATTAATAAACTCTAATTTGGGAATGTGTACACAAGTTTTTGCCTAGATTGTATATTTGTATGTTAGAGGCTGGCATTGTTGTTGCATCATTTTCCACTTGGTGTTGTTGGCAGTTTTCGTGTACGATAGGAACCAGATGAACGTTCTTGAGGTAAACAAGACAAATTTCGAGAGCTGCAACTCCGAGCATCCGCTCCACAACTGGACTACGGGTGCTGGGAGGGACGTCGTCCCCCTCAACGTGACCAAGACGTTCTACTTCATCAACGGGAAGGGGTTCTGCTTCGGGGGCATGAAGGTGGCCATCCATGTTGAGTAACCTCCTCCTCTGCCATCATTCTCACCGATAAAGAGCAGCTCTCATAGGCTACCTTCTAAATGTAATGCTAAAATCTAATATCAAGGGCCCATTAATAAAGGTCCCTTGGCCCAAGCCTTGTTAAAACCTTTTTGGCGAAAATCTAGTGGGAAAAACAGCAGTAAAGGAAAAGAAGTATTTGGTCTAAATAATAGAGTTCGAATTACACATAGTTTCTGTCTTTTAGATATGGTGATGGTGGTCAAATCTGATCAATTCTTGAGTCTGCTCGGTATCTTTGTATCTTCTGTAAATCTAACTTTGACCTTCACATCTGACTTTTTCGGTTATCGTCACAGCTCTGCCAAATTATATTACTCAACTCTGTAGTAGTTCTAGATCTGTCAAGCGTGATTTTAAACATGCAACAATATTAAAATAATATGAATATAATAGATTATTTCGAGCCATGTACGAACTTGTATAGTTGGGCCTTAGATAGGCTTCTTATGTCTTATTTTGAGCTTTCCTTATAAAAGGGGATCCCTAATTCAATCTTTATCACAATCTACATTCACTATATATATATATATAGGGTGTGGTTCTAGTGAGAGCTCCAATTTTCATAAGAACATGAGAACCATTAAAATTATTGCATCTGCTATCAAAAGTAATGCATCCATTGTTAATTTACTGCACTCGAAAAAAAATAAAAATTCTGCACCCTTCAGGATTCGAACGCAAGTGCTGCATTCATCCACCGTAGATCTTAATGATTGAATGAATGAAAATATAATTTTGGCTTGAAACTATCCACTCCCTTCCAATTCAATAGGTCATGTTTTCTTATTTGGACGTCTCATTTCAATAGGTCGCTTCCTAAATAGAAAGTCAATACATAATAAATATCTACATATAACTTATTATTTACACCAAATGTCATTGTACCCCACACATAATTACCTCTTCTTTACTTCTCTCGCCTACTTTTTGGACAAATATATCCTCAAAAAAAGTTATAATACTTTCTCTCTTCTATTTTATTGTAAACTATTTGTTTCTTAACATTTGTGTCCAAGCTCTATGGCCTATTGAATTGGGACGAAATCAGTATTAATTATACTCCATATAACATCTTAGCTATTTATCTTCAATCGTAGGTGGCACCTTCTCCATTCTCCATTCTTAGTTATTTCAAATTCTCTATCCCACATTGAAAACATAGTAAACTTCAACAATTCACGAACTAAATAAAAAGCTCAATCCCCATTCTTACTTTAGTTATTCATTTTCCTACATTAATCTTCTATTAAACTTCATCATGTGAAAAATTATACTTATAAAATATATTTCAAATAAATAAATTCTCATGTTGAATTTATATGAAACTTCACAATTTAGAATCTAAAAATGATTATTAAATTCCATCATTTAAAAATCTAAATAAAAGGATACTTAACATCAAAAAAATAAAATAAACGGATACTTAAATGTATTGAAATAAATAGATTGTTCAATTAAATTTGGTAATTTAAAACAAATGAAATGATACTTAGATGTATTTGAAATAAATAAATTTTTCAATTTAATTTGATGATAAAAAAAAATAGTTTAAAATAAATCATCATTCCCACGTTGATCTTATTAACTTCACCATGAAAAGTTTATATAAAATATATTTGATACGCCATTACCATAAAAAGAACATAAAGTTATTATCTCTGATAAGGATTTCCCTCTTATATATACAGTCTACGAATATATAGATTTCCCTCGTACTAATTATGTGTGTATATATATATATATATATACGGTCAAGTTAAACAGAGAATTATTATATATTTTATTTTGAACAAATTTATACATTTTACGAACAGATCAATATAACTAACGAACAGACGTATTTGGTAAAAAAAGAGAAAAATTAGCCACCAACAGGATTCGAACCTAGGGCAAATTGCTATTCGTGCGGTACATTGATTTGTTCATCAAATTTATACATCTATTCGTTTTTGTTTCACGAATTCTCTATTCTCTAAATATTTAGCATTCTCTGTTTAACCTCTCTCTCTCTATATATATATATATATATATATATATATATATATATATATATATATTATGTAAGGGTCCGTTTGATAGTGTCCTATAGATATGTAGATATTAATTACATCTGGATATTTAATCCAGATGTTGTGAGTTTAATTAACTAAATTGTTGTTTGATAGCTGATAAATAATTTCAATATAACATGTTTTTTATGTTTGATACTCTCCACTAAAATACATATATGATTTACAGACATTTGATAATATAATTTATATCTGTTGAAATTACTCCATTACCCTCCACTTAAACATGAAAAACTCGAAACAACCCTTTGCAGCAATATTGGGCGAAAATGAAATAGGAGCGTCGGAACAATGTTTTCACAGATATGGAAAGAGAAAGCATTGAGAATTTGCAGACCCAAATCACAAGGTGAAGAAAAAAAGCCCTATCAATCATGCCTCCAACTCAATTTCATCCGCTGTATTCAAAATTCCGCAAATTTCCGTCAAATCCCAAAATAATTTTGAAAGAGAAATTTTCGTCAACCATGCCTCTTTCAATGATTTGGAAAGAGGAATTTCCGTCAAACCCTTTCAAAATCGCAAAATTCTTCTTTCAAAAAACCCTATCAACCATGCCTCCAACTCAAATCTCACCTTCGAATATCTCACTTCATTCGCTGAAGAACTCCTCTTGGTTGTGTCAAAGAGGCGGCAAAATAGGGCGGAATTTGACGATGCCTCCGATTTCAAAGTAAGTTCAAGGATAAAATTGTAAACGACAAATCTAATCTCAAACACTGTTGAAGGCAATATTATTGAACTGGGGGTGAGCGGTGGTTCTAATTTCTAATTAGAACAGTGATTTTTATGCGGGCTTTGCCTTTATTGCGAGCCTGGTCTATTATACAAAAAGCCTATCAAACAGATGAAAATGATGAGAAATATAACGTAACTCACCTAATAGACCCTATCAAACATTGCCTAAATCTAAAATATACAGAGCTGAGTAATTGTTAATTAATCCATAAACTTCCATTTATTTATAAATTTTATATACGATATTTAAAATATTGCAATAATGTAACAATCTTTCAATTTAATCTAAAATTAACACCCTTAATCTCTTTGTTTATTAGATAGTTGATGTGACCTGCCTAGCTGGAGTTGGTGTTGCAAAATGGCAGCTAAATGGGTTTGGTATATTGCTTTTATTAATACTAAGCTTCACATTTTTTCTTACCAAAAAAAACTAAGCTTCACATTTTAATTCTTCGATGATCGAAAAAAAACCTAGGAATACTTGAAAGTTGAAAAGTTGTGATATTGTTGCATCATTTCAAAAGTCACAGGAAAATTTAAAAATGGGTAAAAGTTTGTGCATAAATGGATAATAAATGTTATAATAAAAAGCTAATCCCTTTTTCGATTTTAATAATACCAAGTGCGTGATCCGGGAGAAAGGGTGGGGAAAGGTGCTGTCTTTAATCAAGCAGATGCAAGGTCTTTTGACGCTTTTATTAGGCAAAGTAATCTGATGGAAATCAGAACACAGGGGAGAAAGTTTACGTGGTATCAACCTGGTGGAGGATGTAAGAGCAAACTAGACAGATTTATGGTCAACGAGAAATGGATGCAGGAATGGCCGGACACAGTCGGAAGGGGGCTTCAGAGATCAGTGTCGGATCATTGTCCGATCTTCCTGACTACAAAAACCAAGAACTGGGGACCCAAACCTTTTAGGTTCCTCAATTCTTGGCTCTCCCACCCAGATTTTTTCGCGTTGGTAAGGAAATCTTGGGATGAAGCTAAAATTGAAGGATGGAGCTGCTTTGTGTTCAAAGAGAAATTGAAATTGGTGAAGAGTGCGTTGAAAGAGTGGAATCTGAGGATTTATGGCAACATTGAGCACGGATTGACAGATCTTAAGGATGAACTTCAGGAGCTGGACATTTTTGATGACACCTTTGGTCTTGAGGAGAGTGAGACAATCAGGAGAAATAAATTACGAGCAAAGATTTTCCTTAAATCCAAAGAAAAATGTAGTCTTCTCCAACAAAAGGCGAAAGTCAAATGGGTCAAGGAGGGCGATCTGAATACTAGTTTTTATCACAAAGCAATTGTTGGGAGAAGAAAGAAGAATGGAATTGCAGGGCTTGATGTTGGGGGCTGCTGGATCGAGGATCCAAAGAACATTAAGGAGAACGTCAAAACGTTCTTCGAGAATCACTTCAAGAAGACGCCGCGCGTCCTACCTATGATTCCGGGAGATTTCACTGCTCGGAGAGTTTCTGCAGAGAATAATGCGGAGCTGATCAAAACTTTTTCTGAATCAGAAATTAAAGAGGCCATTTGGAGCTGTGACGGTGACAAGAGCCCGGGACCGGATGGTTTTAACCTCAAGTTCTGGAAAGCGTCATGGGAGATTATCAAGAAAGATTTTTTAAAGGTGATGACTGAATTTCACTCCAATGGCAAAATCCCTCGGGGATGTAACTCTTCATTCATCGTTCTCATTCCTAAAAAAGAAGGAGCTTGCTCACTTGAGGAGTTTAGGCCTATTTCACTTATTTGTAGCCTCTACAAAGTCATTGCGAAGGTTTTGGCGAATAGGATGAAACAGGTCATGGATTCAGTTATTTCGGATAATCAGAGTGCTTTCATTGGCGGCCGTTACATCCTTGATGGGGTCGTGGTTCTAAATGAAGCAATCGCGGAGGCTACTAAGAAGAGAAAAGGGAGGATTATCTTCAAGGTGGATTTCGCGAAAGCATATGACTCCGTCGAGTGGGATTTCTTGGATTTAATGCTTGAAAGAATGGATTTTGTACCATTATGGAGGAAATGGATCCGAGGTTGTATCTCCTCGGCGACGACGAATATTTTGGTGAATGGATCTCCATCTGGTGAGGTGTGTTTAGAAAGAGGATTACGGCAGGGGGATCCGCTTTCCCCATTTCTCTTTCTTATTGCAGCGGAGGGGCTCCACTCTTTGATCACGAGAGCTGTTGAGAAGGAGCTGATTAAGCCGGTAAAGGTAGGAAATGATTACATTTCAATTCCGCACCTCCAATACGCTGATGATACGGTCTTCTTGATGGAGGATGATGAAAGAAATGCAGTGGCAGTTAAAAGGATTCTCAGAGTGTTCCAGCTACTGTCAGGGCTTGCTGTGAATTTCAAAAAATGTTGTCTCTTCGGAGTTGGGGTCGAGGAGGATAAGATCGAGAGGATGGCGGTTGTTTTGGGTTGTGATGTAGGCTCCTTACCTTTCAATTACCTCGGTATTAAAGTGGGTAGCAAGGGCAAAAAGGTTGCTGATTGGAAATACTTGGTTGAAAAGGTGAGAAAGAAAATCGATTCGTGGAAAAATGGGAAGTTCTCTCTCGCGGGCCGAGTGACCTTGGTGAAGGCTGTGCTTCAATCTATACCGATTTACCAGCTCTCTTTTACCTGTTTACCAAAATCAATTGTGAGTTCTCTAAATGCTTTACTTGGTAATTTTCTGTGGGGAGGGGGTTCTAGTAAAAGTGCGATTGCTTGGGTGAAATGGAAGGTGCTTTGTGCTTCAAAAGATGAAGGAGGCTTGGGGCTTAAAAATATTGAGTGGTTTAATCAGGCACTTGTCGTTAAATGGTTGTGGCGGTACCTTACTGGAAGGGACATGCTTTGGGCTAAAATTGTTAGGTCCATTTATGGTGAGGTTGAGTGGGGAGAGACAGGTCTGGAAAAGGCGGGGAAAGGTAGATTTAGAGATGGGTGGTGGCCGAAGATCGTTTCTGCGGCGGGAGGGGCGAGCAATTTTTGGTTTGTTCAAAATTTGAAGCCAAAGGTGGGGGATGGGAAGACCTTAAAATTCTGGAGTCAGTGGTGGGTTGGACAAAAGCCGTTGAAGTTTACTTTTCCTAGACTTTTTCAGTTGAGTGCTAATAAAGAAGCTGCAATCTGTGAAGTTGGGGAATGGACTGATACTGGATGGTGTTGGGATTTAAGGTGGAGAAGAGAGCTATTTGACAGAGAGAGGGAAGGAGTTTCGGAGTTGCTTAGCCTTGTTTCTGGTACTAATCTGTGTGCAGGTAACAAGGACGGATGGACATGGAGTGGCGACATTGGGAGAGGCTTTACAACCAAGTCCGCTTATGAAGCTATTAAAGATCAAGCAAACGAGACTACGGAGGCGGTGGAGGAAACTGATATGAGTACGAAGGTGTGGAAGATCCCTATTCCAAACAAAGTCAAGCTTACCGCATGGAGAATTTTGAAGAACAGAATTCCGACGTGTGACAATCTCTCGAAAAGAAATGTGATGTTGTGTGAAGTTGAGGTGGGATGTAACGCCTGTTTTCATCGGCAGGAATCCACGAACCACTTGTTGATCCACTGTCCAAAGACCTCAAAGGTATGGGAAGCAATCTTTCAATGGCTCGGAGTTAGCATGGCGCAGCCATATGACGTGTCCTCACACTTTCAGTTTTTTACTAGTTTGAGTGGCCGGAAAAGAAATAAGAAGCTCTTGATGGCTCTTTGGTGTTGTACTACTTGGCTTATTTGGAAAATGCGTAATGAGAGTAGATTTGAGAACAAAAGATGGGAGAGTGCAAACTTGTTTCGAGAAATCAAAGCTAGAGTGTGGAGTTGGGGTAGAATTTTTGGTTTTGTTAACGATGGAGTTGGGATTCATAGGTGGATGTCGAATGATGAATCACCGATGATTTTGTAATCTTCTTGGTACTACTGGTGCCTTTCGTTTTATAATATTTACTTTCCTTATCAAAAAAAAAATACCAAGCATAATATTGTAAAAGCTAAATCAGAAAAAAATATTCCTGGAGGACAACTCTTACATGTAAGACAAAAAAAGGAGGGTAATTATCTGTATTCTGCAACATTTCATGTGAACATTAAAGCTGTACAATCAACTTTGAACAACAAACTTGACTTAGTAGCACATGCAAAGATTTGTATAAGGTACTACCAAATAACAATTTTATAACTGAGGACAGATTAATTATTACTACTATTTATTAAAAAAGTAATCAAAATGTATTAAAAGTTTGGTCATCTTGACTGAGTTGCAAGTTTATATTACTCCCTCCGTCCACGAAATGAGTACCCATATTTCCTTTTTCGTCCGTCCACGAAATGAGTACCCATTTCCCTTTTTGGCAAGTGTACCTCACACATCTCTTTAATTAATACACTCAAAAAGTGGGACCCTTAAACTATTTACATTACACTCCATACATTTCTTAAAACCCGTGCCGTCCACAAATGAGTACTCATTTCGTGGACGGAGGGAGTATAATTTTTCACCTTGCTGAAAACATTTCTAGATATCTACATTTCAAAGAATATATACAAGGATGAAAGCATAATCAAAAATCATGTGGACAACAGGTTGGTGGAAGAACATTATCTCAAAATTTATCTCCAATTTCGATTTATTTTTTTTTTGTTATGTTTTGTTTTTTGATGTAAATAGTAATATTTAATTAATTAGAAGAAGATTACAAAATATATCTGTTTAGATGGTTCAGAGGACATAATAACTCCAACAAAAGGTACAAAGGGCCATGGATCTTCAAATATTGAAATTAAAGAAGAAACGACAAAATGATTAAATTTACGAGAATACAAATGTATTGTATTCATACTATACAATAAATAGAAAAAT
This sequence comes from Salvia miltiorrhiza, assembly GCF_028751815.1. NCBI lineage: Eukaryota > Viridiplantae > Streptophyta > Magnoliopsida > Lamiales > Lamiaceae > Salvia > Salvia miltiorrhiza. The sequence goes on from NC_080392.1 coordinate 41,523,511, forward strand.
CACAATAACTATTGACATTTTAATAAAATGTTCTGAACTATATGCGTGCGTAACTACAGTGAAATATCTAAATTATTGACATTTTAACAAGAATATTTGAAACTATATATAATTACAATTAAATATTTAAGCCTATAAAAAAAATTAACAAAAATGTTCTTTAAAAAATCAATAATTTCTAATCACTATTCATCAGATGCTGACGAGGATATATTAAAAATAAGCTAGCATGAGCAGCGCCGCTTCGCTGCCTAAAATTTTGAAAAAATAAGTAGTGGTACTAATTTCTACCGAGCCGCAAAATCTTTCCATGATCCAAAATTGACTTTTGGAATATTTTTATTAATTTTGTAATGATTTCAATATTTGAATGTAATTATGTATGTTTCGGGACATTTATACTAAAATATGAATAATTCAAGTATGTATTTATAAAGAAATGTTATATTCCATATCTTTTTGTTGTGGTTTTATATTCCATATCTTATATGAACATTGTTCACATTTAGTTCACGATAGCATTTTTATTTGGGTTAATAGGATTTTATGTCCCAAATTTTCAGTGTTTAAAAGGATTTAGTTAATTTTATTGTTTTCTCCACATTGTAGCTTTTTCGTAATTTTGTAACAATTTTTTTTATTTTTTGTTATTTTATTTGTAGTTTGTGCACTTTAAAAATAATAATAATTAAAAAGGTTATCAAAAAATTACAAAAAAAAAATTAAATATATAGAAAACAATAAAACTAACTAAATCCTATTTTATTTTAAATCAAAAATTTTAAATAAATTTATTTTATAAAGTATTTAACTATATTTTCTCCTAACAAATTATATTCTTGATGGGCAGAAGTAATAACGGGAGCCCAAATGTGAGTCATCGATCCGTAATTTTACTCATAAAAATAGACAAAACGACAGAATGTGGAGTGACTTTTCAGAGCGAAACACAAATCATGGCAAAACACACGCACTTTTTAACTCCCCAATAAAGAGATTTTCTTTCAAAGTTGTTGAACAAACTAAAAGTTTTCAACACTTGCTACAACTCCTCATTCAGTCTTGATCTGAATTCATCTGTAAACTCAGTTCAAATTTGATGGATAAATAAAAGAAAGAAAAAGAAAAAAAAAAGAAGTAACAAAAACAATGCCACAAGCTCAATAATTCTTCACAATTTGGGCTAAACAACTCTCATCAATGAAAGCAAGCTACAAGAGCAGCAGAAGGGCATCCCAGGCAGCAGCAACGGCGAAAAGGGCCGGGACGAAAACCCGGCTTCTCAAACTAGGCGGAGAGCTGCTCTTTATCGGTGAGGATGATGGCGGAGGAGGAGGTTTCTCGACGTGGATGGCCACCTTCATGCCACTGAAGCAGAACCCCTTCCCGCTGATGAAGTAGAACGTCTTGGTCACGTTGAGGGGGACGACGTCCCTCCCGGCACCCGTAGTCCAGTTGTGGAGCGGATGCTCGGAGTTGCAGCTCTCGAAATTCGTCTTGTTCACCTCAAGAACGTTCATCTGGTTCCTATCGTACACGAAAACTGCCAACAACACCAAGTGGAAGACGATATAACAACAATGCCAGCCTCTAACATACAATCTAGGCAAAAACTTGTGTACACATTCTCAAATTAGAGTTTATTAAATCCTAATTAGAATTTTAATTAGGGCAGATGATGCATTCATTGTGCATCAAATGCACCAAAGAGTGTTGTTGGTAATAATTGAACATACCTTAATTAGTACTATTGAAACATGGCTAAACAAAGAAATGATTGAAGTAAGGTGCTTTGTTCATACAGTCCAAAGCATGAGTTGCTGCAATAATTTTGTGGCCAACTGTCTTAATCAATGACACTTTATTCCTATTTAACTAAAAGTGGATTGTTGATTTAAGGAAAAAAGCTTCAGTGATAAATGTTAATTAATGAGATAAACATGGATCATAAACATTTTCATTCTTCTAAGAAATATCAATTCACCACTCTTTCCTAAATATCTCTCAAGAACTGAGTACTTTAATCTAATTCTTGCAAATCCCTTCAATTGTCACAAATTCAAAACTTAATAATGTGATTTAATAGCTAAACAGCATCAAACAGAACAATAAGGAGTAGTGCAATTTCATCAATGCAGTCTAATTAACTATTAACAAGTAGAATATAAACTCAATCTTGGGCAACTAACATTACAAGAAGTATTGAAAACAATGCACACTTTCTTACATGTATGTAAAAAGGGAGACAGAATTCATTCACAAAGTAGAAGGTTAAGCAAAATTAAGGTTTATTGAAAAACTAAACCTACAAAAAAGCGAGCTAAAGCAACTACAGATCAAACATTTTCAGTTTCCAAGATTAATTTTTTTTCAAGACCATGAACATGAAACAGCAAAAAAGAAGAGTCTTGAAGAGAAAAATAAATAGGAATAAATAAAAAAAAAGAGTAGATCTGAAAGTGTAAGAGAAGAGAAGAGAGCATACAGAGCCAATCCCCATTGTAGAACTTCTTGTCCTGAGCCCAAATTGTGTAGTTCACACTTTGGCTCCAGCCCATGTTGCCACCCACTATGTAACGCACCGCCGCCACCTCCGGCAACATCACCGCCGCAAACAGGAGCGCCGCCGCTGCCAACAGAACTCCCCTGTTTACTCCCATATTTTTTCTCACTTTCCCGACAGGAAACGAGTGATTCTCGAAGTTCTCTCTCTAGAAGCACACACGGGGATGTAGCAGTTATAATGAGGCGTTGGATGGAGCCGTGTGGGGACAGACTGCAGATCTGTATTTTTGGTTAATTATTTAATCGTTGGAGGTTGCAATAAAATATTAGTGAAAATCTTGAAATTTAGTGAGACGTTTGTGCTTCTTACCATATATGCTTTGGTAAGAGTAGTTAAATAATTCACAAATCATACGAAATAAATATTTTTTGTGACAGGTATAATTGATTATGAATTTCATGGGTGAGTAATAAAAGTTGGCATGTGGATCGATTAATAAAATCTTAGATCAGTTTGTAAAGCAACGTTCAAACTGTAGTCGTACAGCTCATTGTCAGTAGGGCGCTATTTTGACGGTGGATGCTGTATTAATTTAGAGTAATTATTTTTCACAAAATATTTGATTGTAACTTTTGCCCAATTATTATATAAAAAAAATACAAAAATAACTCCTTTTGAGTTTGAAATAATAAAATTATCTTTACTTAATAGTAGTTGGAAATTCATCTTGCTATTCTATATTATTCGAATTACGAATTTTGATCGATATGTTCGATCAGAGTGAGTCGAGCATGCCGTGCATTAATAGTAAATGCTCTAATGCTCGATATATTTGAACACTATGAGTCGAGTAGTCGAACATTCTTAAGAAATGCACTAATATTTGAAATATTTAACCACTACGAGTCAAGAATTATAATGTTAGCTTCAATTCGATCGAAAATAAATCGACATGACCATACAAATTGTAAAAATTATATTTTTTACACAAAAAAAAAATCATTGAATAAAAGTGATGTGGTAAACTTAATTTTAAGGAAAGTTTTATTTCTATTTTTGCCTCGATGACGGTTATAAACTTTTTAAATGGTGATAGTATCATAAGTAACAATAAATTTATGCAGCCACATTGTGGCCACCCACAAACTAGTATAATAAGGAAAATCTTGATTTATTTAATTTATTTTTAAAATAAAAATAGGATTTAGGGTTTTTATTATATTGTCTACATTGTACTTATTTTTAAAATTTTGTTTTTGCATTTTTTATTTTTAATTTATTTTTTAATAAAAATAAAAAATTATCAAAAAATTGCAAAAAAAATAACTACAATGTAAAGAATATGATAAAATAACTAAATCTTATTTTATTTTAAAAAATAAGTTAAATAAATTAAATTATTTTATATTTAGGTAAATTGTGGATGACCACAATGTGGCTGTTTAGCATTACTCAGTAAGTAATGATGATATACAAATAATTCTAAAAAAAAAATAATGATATACAAATATAATTGCGAACTACATATATTTTATTTTAAATGATATTTTTCTAGTATATTTTTTTGTATGTTGTGATTCGAATCTCTAATCTATTAACTGATGGATTAACGTTTTATGAATTGAAATGCGGTTCGTTATCAAAATTATAGAAATTTAAATTAAAAATAGCGCTCGGAAACATATATAGACCCCCCAAAATCTCCGGCCACTGTCGTATTAATTAAGATTCTTATTGTTAAATATTACTCTAATTGTCAATTTTAATTAGTGGTTGGCAACAGCTCTGTCATTAATGATTGCGTGCCCATGTTATTACGAAAGTAATTACTCCAATCAATTACAAAAGTCTACCGCACCGTTCCAAGAAATTTTAGATGAGGTTTTGGAGAGCCTTAAATTCTTCTAGTGAAAATGATTAAAGTCACACTTAGGGGTGTCGATCGGTTCGGGTTCGGTTACCCGTACTCGAATTTTCGATTACCCGAACCCGAAATTGCCAAATTTCAATAACCGTTCCCGAACCGTTTTTGGTGTTCGGTTACCCAATAACCGTTTCGATTAACCGATTGGGTAATAACCGTTCCCGAACCTAATTTGCTAGTTAGAGGATTTGAACCCTGGTCTGCAGAAAACACACACAGTAACTTATCCACTAAATTAAAGCTCATTCTTGTACTTTAAATATATCATAATTTTATTTTAGCTAAGAATCGATTTAAAAATAATAATAATAATAATAACGACAACAATGCATAATAACTCATAATGACTGAGATTGGGGTTCTTCTTCTTCTCCATTTGGATTTGCATTTGGAGGGACATTTGAAGCTTGTTGAGTATGAGCTTGTGAAGCTTCCATTTGATCTACAAAAGTTAAGATACAATTCCAGCTCATAACAAATCCAAAGCAATTCCAAGCAGATAAGTGATTGGTATAAACTGGTGCAACATAATGCAATTCTTTGATGTTCAGAATTTCAGATAATTAAAGGTTGCAAGAAAGTTGAAGTATGATAACTAAAATAGCAACATCTACAATTCTACATTAATTCTGGGAAGACCAATTAACTATTTTAATATGCCGCAAGTATTACATATAGGAAGTGAATTTTGGGTAGAACCCAGCAAAGTCATCTAATAGGATCGGAACATCTTTGCTCAAGTGAAATAATATATCTCAGCAGATTTGCACCAGAAAAAGTAAAATCCGACTGAAACTAGATATCTAACAAGTGGAAGATACTTGACATCACCTTACATTTGAAAATGCTTACTCCTAGCAATTCAAAGCAAAGCTATATATCAGCACACAACACACAATGCATACTAAAGCTATAAAATTGGTGCAACATAACTACATTCTTTGATGTATTCAGATAATTATGAAGCAGCATTCAAGCACAATTCATAGTTCACAACATAACTACATATCTACATACAAAGGGAAGCATTAAACTTGGCGTTAATTGAGCGTTAATTAGCTGATACAGGAAGAGGACTTATCGGGCGACGGACGGACATCGAAGTGGCGCGGCGGCGTGGCGGAGCTGCGTCGCGGAGCGGCGTGGACTGATTTAGAATTCGAAGAGCAGGGCGGCGTGGACGGATTCAGAATTCGAAGGGCGGAGCGGCATGGACTGATTCGGACGGAGGGTGGCTCACGGAGGCGGCGGACGGCGTTGGACGGTCGGAGAGGGGAGGGAGACGGGATTTGGGAAGAGGAAGAGGGATCTGTGAACTGACGGGAGGTGGACTTGAGGACTAGGGTTCCTCCAAATTTTTTAATTTCTAATTTTCTACCAATTAATAATTAAAATATGTACTATATATATATATTAAATAATTAATTAAAAAAAATTTGGTTATTCGGTTAACCCGAATCGGTTATCGGGTTAACCGATAACCGAAAATTTTGTAAAATCAATAACCGAAACCGACCCATTACCCGAAAATTTCGGTTATTGGATACCCAAACCCGAGAATTTCGATTCGATTAATTGGATACCCAAAATCCGATAACCATTTAGACAGCCCTGACTCACACTATTTATCATCTTTTTGTGTTTTTCTTTACCATTGAAGATCACATTTTCTTGTTTGTATGTCGACATATCTTTATTTTTTATTTTTCTCTCTCTTGTATGATAGTGGTAATAACTAACAAAATTGGAAGATCCATCATCTTTTTAAGTACTTCTGGTATCCATTACCCTTAAATGAGTATTTTATATTTACTTTAAAAAAAATAGATGATATTTTTCAAATGAAATTAAATCCGAACATGTCATGTTTTATCATCGTCTTTTTAGAGAGAACTTATATTTTATCATCATTATTACATGCATCAAAGATTTTCTTTTTTAGGAAAACTAGTGGAATTTGAACCAAACCCTAAGCTTTATTGCTTACGGATAGGAGTTCACATGCATCAAGGAAATGAAATATGTATAATAATACTCTATCCGTTTATAAAAGAACTTCCTATCTTTCCTTTTTCGGATGTCCACAAAAAAACTTCATACCTATTTTTGGACTATACCCCACCACTTATAATTACTTATTTTTCACTTTTTCACTTTTTCACAACTCTCAATATTAATTATAACACATTTTCACCACTCCAAATACACCCAATAACTTTTTCTCCACTTTCAATACATTCAACAACATTTTTCTTAAAACTCGTGCCACTCTCTCATAGGAAATTCTTTCGTGGACGAAAGGAGTATAAATTTTTGGGTGAGCAAAATATCCAAAATTTTAACATTCGGTTCAAAATTAAATCAAAATTTAAAATTTATTTCGAATTACTAACTTCTTATTAGCATCGAATGTAATTTTGGGTATATTTTCAAATTTTTAGATCGATTCAAAATAATATATTTAAAATTTGAAAAAAAAATCAACATATAATTAAATTATAATTTATATAATATTATATACATATATATAATTAGTTTTTTTTTAATAAACCGCCCAAAGGGTGAGGGGTTAGGCAGACCCCCAACTTGTAAATAAACAATCAACCAATTTTTCATACATGACGTTGCCCAAAAGTTACAACGCCCAGCAAAAACCACATGAAAACACAGAAAACAAACTGAACAAAACCAAACAAGGATGTAGCCCAAAAGTTACATCCAGATGAAAGAGAAACAAAAATCGAAAAAGAACCAAATCAGAACAAACTACCTATCAACATGAAATCTAAATCTAAATTTAGGATAACCAAGCTGATTTATCCTATATAACCAGAGAAAGAAAATAATGCAGAGCTTAAAAATAGTCGAAAGTAGTCAACACTTGGACCTGATGCCATCTCCTAGCCATAGATCAGTAGGTCGATTTCCCTCACAGTGAATATGAGTGAAACGAACCCGCCGATGCCGAATAAGTTGTCGGATCCGGGCAATAGTGTGACGTATACTAGCATGACCATGATGCCCAGCAGATAGGAGCAAAACGATCGCCGCAGCATCCAGCTCAACCCAGATGTGAGCAGAGAAAGTAATAGCCAGCCTAAGACCATCTAGCAGAACGGCTAACTCAGCCTCAAAATTGGAAGAAGCATCGCAGGGGGTGCAGAAAACAATAAGGAGGGCTCCAGTGTGATCGCGAACCACTCATCACCCACACCACGCTATGTATGAGAGTCGTAAGAACTATCAGTGTTCAGCTTCACCCACGGGGACTCTGGGGGACCCAACGCACTATAATGGAATGAAGAGTCCTCCTCTCAGAGGGAGCTGGTGGCATGAAGTCAACTAGAGAAACTCATCGTCGCCAATGAGTGTCGGTAAGTGTCTCTGCCGCCACAAGGAGACGAAGATAATGAGTAACCTGTCAAATCACGTGAGATGAACGAAAAGGAATAGTCTTGTGCTTATGACTATTCTATTTCATCCAAGGGAACCACATAATCAAACAAGGAACCAAAAAGGAAATATGCCTCTTGCGTGTGAAGAGGTGTGTGCATAGAAGGAAACCAAGAGTCAAAATGAGCTCAATCAATCAAAACAGCCTCACTCCACAGGAACACATGCAAACAAGACTCAGATTGAGTAGATAGACAACAAAGATACATGAAAGTAAGAGAAATACCCCGCGATCAGAGACGAGAGCATATATATAATTAGTTATCACTACTACACTCACACTCTCACGCACCCGCTCCATCTCAAATTCTCAAACAAGATCTTTTAGTTAAAATAATGTAACAAAATCTATATTTATATAATACATAGAAACACATTTTTTTATCCAAAAAAAATTCCGCCAATTTAATAGCATTGTTGAAATTATTACATTAATTGAGAATAATGTTTTAAAAGTAGCGAGAGGAGAGAATAAATATGAGAGAGAGAGAGAGAGATAGAAAAAAAAAAGAAAAAAAAAGAAAGGGTAATTGTCTGTAAATCCCTAACGTTTACACAGAATTGGTTTTTGCACCTATTTTTATTTTTCTACTTTTAAATACCTAACCTTTAGTTTTTTGTCTGAAAATTATCCGGCGATCGGTTTTTTCTTACGCCGGCGCCGAAAAATGTCACTATGGCAGCCGGAATTGATGAGGTGGCAGTCGGAATTGACACCTAAACGTATTTTTTACATGTGGCCAAAAAATAAAAATAAAATAAAATAAAATAAATTCCAAATCATCATCATCTTCCTCAAACCTTATCCCCTCTCCCCCAACAAGTCGCCGCCTCCCTCCTGCCAGCACCACCGGCGCCTCCCCTTCGCCGTCCCCTTCCCTCTCCCAACCCGCCGTTGCCACGACACACAGAGAGATTCTCGGCACCTCCGTCTCCCTCAAAACTACGGCCCCACCTCCGTCGTCGTGACACACAGAGAGCTTCTCGACACCTCCGTCTCCCTCAGAACTACGCCGCCATCTCCGTCTCCCTCTGAAAACTCGGCACACCCACCTCTCCTTCTGCGGCGACTCACGGCAGCGGCGACATTCTAGCCCCCATTCCCTCCGATTTTCGACGACAGAAACCCTAGATCCCCAAATTCTAGCCCCCATTCTCTCTGATTTCCGATGACAAAAATTACTCCATTTTCTCTATTTCAACATCGGCCGACAGTAGCAACTCTCTCGATTTGGAGAGGGGCCGGCGGAGATGGGCCTCTCAAATTGGAGAGGGGCCGACGGAGAGAGGCCAGCAGACGGAATACAGGAGATGGGCCTCTCGATTTGATCAGGTAGCGGCGGCGGAGGGTGGGAGAATGAGAGGGGTCGACGGAGGGCGGGGGAAGAGGAGGCGGCGGTGGTGGTAGCGTGGCCGATTTGCAGAGATCAGCGCCCGGTGGCAGATGGTGGGGGAAGGAGAGGAGGGAGGGCGGCGGGTGGGGAAACGAGGGAGAGGGGGAAGAAGACGGGGGGGTGGGGGGTTATTCCACATGTGAATTTTTTTTCTTTTTTTTGTTTAATTTTATTCCACATGTTAAATATATACTTAGGTGTCAATTCCGGCTGCCACAGTGGTATTTTCGGCGTGGGCGTAAGAAAAAACCGATCGCCGGATAATTTTCAGACAAAAAACTAAAGGTTAGACATTTAAAAGAAGAAAAATAAAAATAGGTGCAAAAACCAATTCCGTGTAAACATTATGGATTTACAGGCAATTACCCCCCCTCCCCCCAAAAAAAAGGAAAATATGAGAGAGAATAAAAAGAGGGAAGTTACATAAAAATGAGGGAATAAAGAAAAGAGAGAGAAAAAAGGAAAATGGAGAGAAAATATAAGTTAACAGCCGAAAATGAGATAGGAGAGAAAACATATTTTTTTGAGACTTTAAATAATTATATATTATTTGTTTTAAATTTATTTTTTATAATTTTTATATTAAAATTAAAAAATTTATCATGATTTATTATTTGAGGTCTTATTGAATATGTTTTTATTAATAAAAAAAAGAGTTGTAAAGATTATATTTTCCTGACACATTTTTTTTCATATTTTTTCTCCAGTAAATTTATATATCTCTCTTTTTTGTTGGTTTTTTTTAATTTTTATTTTTATTTTTATTTTTATTTTGCTTTGTCTAAAAATTATCAACTTTGATTAATGAAAAAATATTGAATATGTATCTTAAATTAAAGATCATTATTAAATCTTTAATTTAGTATAAAAATTTATATATAACTGCAACTAATTACTATTTATACTTGCTTTTGATTTTTGAAAATTTTATATACTTACACTCATTATCAATTAATAAAATTTATTTGTTATTTTCAACTATTGAAAATACAAAGTCAAAAAATAATTTTAGTTTCAGATTTTTCATTGAGTAATTGGTGTGAATTATCTTTTTTCTTTTAATAATTCATATTTACTTATATTTTGATATTATTTATTTATTTATTTAAAATGTCATTCAATTTTGATGTCTGTCATGCATCGCATGAGCGGGCGTACTAGTATACAATAATAAGCAAGTTGTTTAAGATGTCTTAAATTTTTTAATATGAAAGTTTTTAGGAGAAAGTGACACATGTTTTAAGATAAAGATGTTGAGTGTATTGAGAGTGGTGAAAATATATTGTACTCCCTCCGTCCCAAACGAAATGTCCTATTTTCCTTTTTGGGCTGTCCCAAACGAAATGTCATGTTTCCTTTTTTGGCAATACACTCTCTCTCTATACTTAATATTTAAATAATTTTCACCAACCCACTTTATCTACTTTATACACATTTCTTAATCTCCGTGCCGAAAAGAAATGAGCCATTTCGTTTGGGACGGAGGGAGTAATTAATAGGGTTAATTACGCTAAAACTCACGAACTTTACCCCAATTTTAAACTTTTCCATAAACTTTAAATTTTATCTGGAATACCACCAATTTAATGGGTCATTCAATTTTTCCACAATTTTCATAATTCCCCAAATTAGAAGTTGACATGCACTTTTTAAGTTGCCGAAAATATGACATGGAACTGCCAGACGATGAATAAAACGACGTTGTTTAGTCCTCTGACCTCTGTCTTCCTCCGTCCTCTCTTCTCTCTAACACAAACTGGGGAAGGTTGCCGCCCTTTTTTAACCCGGCGATGGTCGCCGCCTCTTCGGCCACCGTCGTCTCTCACTCTCTCTCGCTCGCTCGGACAGGAAAGCAATTCCCTCAATCCCAGTCAGTGATGGTGTAAATAAACAGCAACGAGGGCCCGGAGATGGCGGCGAAGTACCACGAGTCCCATCGGATCTGGATCAAGCAAAGATCTCAGATGCCTAATTTGGAGAAATTAGGGTTGACGGTGTCGAAGAAGAAGACAAGGGATTTGGAGCGAAAATTGAGCTGAAAAATGTTGATGACGAAGAGGTTATTCCAAGAGACAAATCAAATCTTGATGAGGAAGTGGTTATTAAGTTCCCGAATAAAAATTTGGCAGCACTCAAGGTTCCAGAGAAGGTTTTCATCACTGATTCACTCTCTAAAATTGCATCTGGGAAAATTCAGAGGCGGGCTGTTCCGAGCACTTCCTTGCACAATCTATTGCGGTCATCGATGACGAGCTAGAGGTGCGAGAATGAGGCGCCAATCTCGAGGAGGTGGTGGGGCAGGGAGAGAGGGGACCACCTGACGGCGGTGATGAAGGCGGAGAAAGGGTGAAGGGAACGACAGTTTGGACAAATGGATTTTTTTTTATTATTATTGTTTTTCAAGTGTCAATTTTTCAGTCCAAGTAGGCGCCGTGTCAGCTCGGTACTACCACATAGGCGCCAAGTTAGTTCGGTACTTCACCGGAGCTCAAAAGTGTGGAAAAATTGAACGAGTCATTAAATTGATGGAATTGCAGACAAAAAATAAAGTTCGTGTGAAAGTTGAAAATCAGCCCAAAGTTTATGAGTTTTAATGTAATTAACCCTAATTAATATTGTGTTATTTTAATTTGTTGAGAGTGGTGAAAAGTAAAGATAAATAGAGTATTATAAGTGGTAGGATATAGTTCAAAAAAGAATAGAAAGTTTTTTTGTAAGCGTCCCAAAAAAAGTAGTAATTTTTATCATGATAAAAGGGAGTACAATTTATCTATTTTACATGGTTTGAAGGCTAATAACAATGAGCAAAATTATGTTACACATTTTATCAAATTTGATCTCATATTGTCAAACAAACAATGAGTTCTATAATAATAAGTGTAGCTTGAATGATTACCAACCGTTAACATCTTAATCATATTTACTAGAAAATTTGGTGAGAATACTTGAAAAATGAAGTGGTTACCAAAGTAGGGAGTAATGACAAGATGATAGATGAAATAGGTGTAGTGCATTGTGAGAGAAAAATACAATTGGTAATTTGGTTTAGTGGGCCAGATTTTATGCTTATCTGCTATAATCATAGGCTACAAAATGGGCTGACCCTACCCACTACCCTTCTTCTTTGGGCTAACTTTCAAATTTTGTCACCGTAACCACATGCATTCCAAATTTCATCTCTTTACATCTACCTTAATTTAATACTCCCTCCGTCCCATGAAGAATGACACAGTTTTTTTCGATATAAGAATTAACAAATTGGTATTTTGTCTATTAAGTGTGGTAGGTGAAAAAGTGAAAATATGAATAAAAGATAATTTTTTTTGTCATTTTTAAAAACGTGTCATGCTTCGTGGGACAGACCAAAAAGGAAACTGTATCATGCTTCGTGGGACGGAGGGAGTAACTAAGATTTGAAAGATTTACCCGAGCTCAATTTGTTAATCAAAATACATCCAAAATCACTTAATATTCGATTCTGTATCTCATTTTCAATTTTCTATATTTTTTTTTCTTCAATTTAATTTTATATGCTTTAATTTAATTTTATGATCATTAACCATGATCTATTCTATTCAATTATTATTATTATTATTATTATTATTATTATTATTATTATTATTATTATTATTATTATTATTATTATTAAGGTTGATAAATTTAAAGTTGGACTATATAAAATTTTAATTTTTGTAAATAAAAGTTAAGTATAATTCATAATATAAATTTCATTTTCATAAAATATTACTCACTTCGTCTCTTAAAAACATGCACAATTAGCCATTTTAGTATGTCTCTTAAAAACATTCACTTTTCATTTTTGGACATCACTCTACTCAAAACAAAGTGAGACCCATTCCCCACTAACACATTGATCTAACATTTTTTAAAATTCGTGCCACCAAAAGTGTCGTATGTTTTTAGGAGACAGAGCGAGTATTAAAATAATAGATATAATAGTGAAACATAGTGCGACACACGCAAAATTGTGGTTCACTTAATCCCATCTCATTGAGAATAAGTTATTTGGCTAAGCTTATAAGCTCCAACAACTTATAAGATTTTCCAAAAGCTTATAAATTGTCAAAATGTTTGGATATTAAGCTTATAATCTAGAGAAAGAATTGTAAGCTAAAGAGAGAAAATCACAATTAAAGATAGAAATTTAATGACGAAATATGAACAAATAATAGTACAGTTATTTTTGTAAAATGATTGTTGGTTATGAGATTATGAAAACATAAGTTCAAATTGGGAAACTTATTTGTTGGAGACCTTATAAGTTGTTGAAATTTATTTTCTATTGCTTAACCTATTTTAAGAGCTTATTTTATTAAAACATTTTTCAGAAGCTTATAAGCTTAATCGCACGCCATTAAAAGTTAGGTATTTAGTTCGTTCGATTTTTTTAACAATTATTTAATGCAATTTATTGAGTATTCAATGATAAAAATCGAAACCTAAATTTTATTAAATTTATATTTTTTCAATTTACTTTTTTGTTTTTGTTTATTTACCTCTAAAACCTAATAATAGGAGTAATGTTCACGACATTTGCTCGAGACAATTCCAACATCACTATTTTGTGTTTTTAGAGCTCACACATAACCTTCCCTTCCTATAAGAAACACAAGACTGAAACATGAGCAAGTAGCGTATCGAGATCCACATTTTAAAAACATTAATTTTATAAATACACAAAATCATACTATTTGAAACTTTCACCGATTAAGCAGTCCACAATCATTCACAGCAAAAGTTCTTCAACATTGATTCAACAAATGTAAAGGCTCTGCAAACTATCATCTATAATGAGCTAATAATTATGGAAGCAGCATGTTATGTTATAAACAGATTCAGATCCTCTTCTTGAACGCCATCCTTTCCTCGTTCAATTTAATCGAGTCTTCTCAAAAGATACTCAACCTGAACTTGCTTTGTCAATGGCATGATCCAATCCCAGTAAAGATCAGCAACTATGCTTGGTTTGATTTTGTACACCGCTTCAGTGTTGTCTTCGCTTCCAGAGAGAGTCACTTCTTGCCCGTATGTCCGGGTTTTCATCTCAACTCTTCTCCTGATAACCTCTTCGACCTCTGGGTATGTAAGCAAATCCATTAGTCCATCTCTGTCCTGCATCATCATAGAAAACATTTTGAGTAAACAGTCAAAACAAGGCTCTGGTTTACAATGAGCGGATGATGCAGAAGAGACACTAGTAATGCCAACGTACTTGTGCTATAATGGCAGCTTTGTAGACATCAGGAGATTCCCGGAATTTTGCTTCAGCAACAAATTTACCATAGTGAATTCTCTTTGACAGGGCCTACAAATAGAGTAAGATCGATTGAGATGTGTTGGTAAGTGGGCTATGCAATCGTGTAAGCAAATGTGCAAAGAAGCTGAACTCAGGCTGTGTTGGGCATTATTAATATGCATTTCTGATAACATAATGACAAACTCACATCATTTACTTTTTCAAGTAGCGATGATCATAAGAATGCATACCTGCAAACAAATTGTGTCACAAGTAGCAGAGGATCCACAATTACCATCATGACCTTCTTTAACTAATCTGGGGAGGAGATTCTTGAAATACATGTCCCAAATCTGACCATTAATATTGATTGAGTCTGCTGCAGGATGGAGAACCTGTGGAAGTTTCATACTCATTAGAGTCGAGTTTATCATATAGTACAAAGCCTAGCCACAAGAATGCAAAGATTCCGTTTAGAAATTATCATCAAGTAGCTCAATCCATGGATTTCAGCAATTCTACAGTAGCATCATTCATGTCTAGGTAATCGTCTGATTATATACACATTTATATAGTTAGAATGATGATACTAAAACTCGACTACAATGAAGTGTTCCACTTAGTTGACATAAAGTAAGCTATCCAAATTTTCTGACATCAAAGCCTAGTGGCGCAGAAAGAGATTAGCTTTATTTTGTATAGCTATGAATAGTTTGGGCACTTCTATCATAATATTTGTTTTTCTTTTTTACATCAATAGCTTGTGGATCCATGTTATTCTAGATAAGCAAGGCATCAACTCTGTGATCTTCGATTGGTTAGGAGATAGTGGATTTCATAGTGCTAATGGACAACAAGTCATTTATTACTTTACCTGTGGATACTCAAGGGGAGGCAACAGTGGCTCCGGTAGAGTATCAGGGAAGAAAGGATGCTCGTCAGGACTCTTGTATCTTCCAACCTGAATCAAATACCAATGAAGCATGAATAAGCTAGAATATTGAAAGATTCTAAAAAAGTGTAAGATGTTGTTCAACATACTGTTGCATGAAGCTTTTCAGTTTCTTTGACCATGTACTCAATCAAAGAGCCACTGAATCCTTTCATGGCAAAAGCATTAGGATCATATGTTTCTCCATTGTAACAAAATTGAGCTCTCTCCACAAGACCAAATATAATGCTATCCTCTTGCCGTATCAATGAGTTTCTGATACCATCAAGGGTATAGCACTCGCTCTCATCTATCCTATGCTTTGGTTCCAACCTGAAAAGAACGAAGATATTCCATTGAGAATAAATTTAACAGATCTACTCAACAGTTTGTTCAGAGTAACATGTGACATAGATATTTATGTTTGATAACCCAAGTCCGTAAATAACATCCACAGGTTGTTCATAGCAGCAAGATTCAATGTTAAAACTCATGCAGGGTTCATATTCTACTATCTACTCCATCAATGGAGATTGTTTTCTTTTTTCCTTTCTGAGTGAAATCTCATCAACACAGAAAACGCTGAATGGGAGTCCATTGAGATCAGAAAAGGCGAACTCTGTATATACTACTTTTGATAGGAAAAAATGCTACTTCCACCAGTTCAAATAACATTCATCTCCCTGTAAATCATAAATTTTTTATGATTTCATCAACACGGAGACTTGAAGAAAAATCTGAGATAATTGACTACAGACTTCATTTATTTATCTCTTTGTTTTTCCTTATCATGACAAATTAAGGAAGAATGACTCAGAATGCAAAATCATAAACTATAGTAGTATCGAAAATTGCACGCATAACATACACGAATCCAGAATTACAAGCAGGAATCACAACATGAATGCATACATTCAAAAGGGGGATAAATGGAAATCTGTTTCGAGAAAACAATCAAAACCCATTACCGACAAAAAAAAAATATAATAATCGTGAAAATAAATAAAAAAAAAAAAAATCATTAGTATTCTGTACCCAAGAGTAGCTGCGGAAGCTCGAATTGTGAGAGGGACAATACTCGAATTCTGAAAGCGGACGGCGCGATTTGTTTGCCATTTTTTGTGGGCGAAACGGCGCGAGGGCTTGGAAATGCAGGGGCCGGACACGGTGGGAGAGGCAGCTCTCAACAGCTTCGCCTCCATTTGTAAAACCCCAGAAGAAAAAGTTGGCAAGAAAGAGATAGATTGTGAGAGAAAGAAGAGAAGTAGTAAAATGCAGGAATTGAAGAAGGGAAGAAGAAAATGAAAAGAAATTGCAGAAAGGAAAGGGAAAGTTCTCTTTGTTTGTTTGTGGGTAGTTGGTTGGCTTCTCTTCTCGGTGGGTGTCGTAGTAGTTGAGTTCTAGAGAGAGAGAGGGGTAGGTAGAAGCGTAGAAGGAAGTGGATCCTCTTTTTTTTTTTTTTTTTTTTTGAAGTATAGAAATATTTATTACTTATTATTTTATTTCAAAAATATTCCTCAAGTGATAGTTCATCCACGACATTCTTCTTTGAAACTGTATGAGCCATTATAATGGGTCTAATTTCAAGCTATAAATGTTGAAACATATTTGGGGTGGGAATTTAAATTGAACTAGTGGTTTTGGCGACATAATTGTAAATGAATTAATTAGGTGTGAATGTGTGGTAGAAGCCTAGAAGGTGGAGGTTACAGATTTGAAGATGAGACCGTAGCGTCAAAAGTTCAAACCTTAAATTTAATCTTATTAGGACGGCTCTCATGCAACGCTTTGCACGAGTCACAATATATTTATTTATTTTTAAAATTTTAAATTATATAAAAATATCAAAATATAATTACTTATGAGTTAAATTAATTAATAACAAAAAATAATATTAATTTAAATTTTAATATTTGATTTAAAATAATAAGTGATAACAATATTATCAAATTTAATACTCTTTGTACGGATAAACAAATTTAATAAATTAAATGTAATTTTTTACAACAATAAATGACATAGCCGAGAAAACAACTCATTCGGTGTAACACAAGTGAACTTTTTTTTTATATATATAACTAGTATACCATTCGTGCTGGGATGTGTCATATATATTTTGATTTTTTTAAGAATTATTTGAAAATGTCTCCAAGGAGACACCAAGCGGTGCGATCTCCTGTGTATGAACAGTCAGGTCCTGAATTCAAACCGCACCGCTCCCTCTCCCCAACTCCCCAAGTTAAAAAAAAAAAGAATTATTTGAAAATTTTAAATCATGACTCATGAGAAACTATGAATAATATTAAATATATTGAATTGGCTATTGATAAAAAAAATTATATCAAAACAATCATTATAATTTATTTTAGCTGAGCATTATTTTTATATCAAAACAATTATTATCATTATTATGCATTAAATTTTCCATAATAAAAAGTAAATAAAAATAATTTTATTTTAAAAAAGTAAAACCTAAATCTATCGAGTCTCATATTCGGAACGAGCAATACCATGAGGGATGAGTTGAGTGACTAATCAAATATTAATGAGAATGAGCATTACTTCAAAAATGATGTTTCTAACTAGAAAAATTGTACAAGTCAAAAAAAAAAAAAACTAGAAAAGTTGTATAAGCCACATTATGTTAAAAAGATTTGTTTATATAAAAATATGTCAAATTTATCTAAAATATAGCAAAGAGAATAAAAAGTCCTCAAATGTTGACAAATTTTGTTATTCAAGCTCAAACATAACACATTAAAGTAAAATTTACCGTATCGAAAATATTACTCTATTCGTTTCAATTAACGTGATCAATATTAATTTATGGACAGGGGCGGAGCTAGGGGTGGGGCAGGGGGGTCACTGGGCCCCCCTGGGATTTTCGTAATTTTATATTAAAAATAAAAAATATATAATTTTATCTACATTATTATTATGTTGAGCTATTTTAAACTGTAATTGGTATGCAATATTTAGAGTTAAGACGTTTTGAAAAAGTGAGTACATAATTAATTTATATATATCATGATTGGATTGGATTCTAGAGATTTATTTTTTTAATTTGATATTGAAAGTTACTTTGTCTTACAAAGTTTTATGAGATTTTTGCAAATAAAATCACAAACTATTTCAAATTTGTAATTTTAACGTAACTTTTTACTGTGGTGAATTAAATCACTATTTTTTCAATTTTTTCAATTACGTCCCCTATTTTTTTTCGATCGTCAGAGTGTTGAATTGCAGCTTACATGGATTAGTAAAGACGACGTCGTTTTTATGAGGCCTAACGACGTCGTTTCGTACAATTTCAATTTTTTTTTTCAAATTAGAAAGAGACTGTATCTTGTATTTGCACCATAATTTTCAATATGTAGTAATTTTATTGCAAAATACATCATAACATGAATATTACATGGAGAAATAATTCACACAAACTTCAAGTTAACAATTCGACAATCGAAAAAATTGGGGGATGAAATTTCAAAAATTAAAAAAGATGAATGATTTACTTCGCCACACTTTCAAAGTTACGTTAAAAAAAATTTGGACCCCCCTGAATCGAAAGTCTGGCTCCGCCCCTGTTTATGGATCATCTTAATTAAGTTGATTAATTTTTTCTATATAAAATAAATATAAATAAGGAAACATCTAATCACTTATTCATTTTATTATTAAATATATTTAAAATACCAATTTTTAAAATTTCGTAAAAAGAAATTGATCAACTAGGAACGAGGAAGGAAAAAAAAAACTTTAGATGGAATTGGAAGGGTAAGGCAGTTGAGATTTGATAGGTGGAATACCGAACATACCTATTTAGCAATAGTACTATACTACTATATACTCCGTATACTTCAATATTAATATATTATACGGCAAAAATTGATACACGTGTAAAATTAATTGATGTTAGTCAGAGTGTCGCCTAATTTATTCAAAATATGTTAATTTGTCAATACTATTATAAATGTGTATGCGATGGTGTAGATGAATCTTGTTTTCAACGTGTTACTGCATTATAATTTCAATATGATTTTTTAACGTTTATATTATATTTACAATTTAATCATGTTTTAATTTTTACAGTGTGCATAAAATGATATCTTTACATGATATTTCACGTTAATCGGTGTAAAAAAAATTCAGATAGTTACAAAAGTTGGATCATAAAGTTGTTTGCATGAGTTATGATCTCACCTAACTTTCTAATTAAAAATACTCGCATTTATAGTAGAGCAAGTGAGGATATAAAGAAAGGGGATGTTAGATACTATAAATTATGACTAAATAACATCATGATCAATAGCCAATAAAGTCTTGCTCTAGTGATAAAGCTAATGCATTTAAAGATAATCCTTTGTGACAGGTGACAAGTCTTGGGTACGTAGGGTTTTTCGTCTGCGTGTGGTGATATTTTCCCACCGTTTGGCTGGTGATGAGGTCCCGCCTGCGTACAGGTTGCATAATTGATTATATTCAGATACCCCTTATAATTTTCAAAAAAAAAAAAAAACATCGTGATCAATAAAATCATACTAATAAATATGAGGTCTTTTGACTAGGAGTATCGATTAATTATTTATAAATGAAAACTATAGTATATCTTATACAAATCACCTCATGATTACTATAGTATATCTTATACAAATCACCTCATGATTATCTTCGTCTCACAAAATTATGAGATTTATAATTTCCATCAAAATGACTCAGACAAAATCATGAGATTTATAATTTCCATCAAAATAATGAGTCAAATTCTATACTGTTTAGTAATATTAGAATAAGTTTCTAATGGGGTAGGGGAATAAGTCTAGTAATATTATAATCAGTCAAATTAGCGAATAAGTCTAGTACTCCCTTCGTCCCGGCTTTTGGTATCCAGTTGAGAACGGCACGGGTTTTAATAAAGTGATTGATGTATTGTGAGTGGAATAAGGATCCCACATTTTATGTGAGAGTTAAAATAATTAAAGTGGAGTAACGGCCCCACTTACTTTTACCAAAAATAGAAATGGATACTAAAATGTGGGACGGCCAAAAAAGGAAAGTTGGATACTAAAAGCTGGGACGGAGGGAGTAATATTATCTCTTCAAAAAAAGTCTTGTCAAATTAGCGTATACTGACTAGGGGTGAGCAGTCGGTCCGGACCGGACCGACAAAACCGAGGATCGAATTTCTAAGATTTTTAGGACCGAACCGGACCGACGTAAACGCTAGGACCGAACCGGAACCGGATCGAAACCGTCGTCGGTTCTGGGTCCGGTTCGGTCCAAAACCGAAAAAACTGGGCAGTTTGCGAAATTAATCCAAAAATCACATTTTTACACATATTTTAACCTGTTTAACAACAATAATTCAAATATTAATAATATTAATGATTAAAATATTAATAATATTAATTAAAATATTAGAGAATTAGGGTTTTAGAATATTAGAAATAATTAAAATATTAAATATATATTTAATATATATATATATATATATTCGGTTCGGTCCGGTTTTCATCGGTTTTGGCCTCCTCCGGACTGAAACCGAACCGACCATAAGTCGGTCCATGAAAATGGGACCGGACCGGACCAATCACCGGACCAAAACCGGCCCGGATCGACGAAACCGACCGGTTCGGTCCGGTCCGTCGGTTTTGGTCCGGTTTTGCTCACCCCTAATATTGACTATACTAACTCAGTCTTGACATGTATGTTAAATTTAGCACAAGCAATTATTTTGCATCTTCCATTTTATAGATTTAACATATTTATTTGAATAAATTATGGGTTCTTGACTTTTGAGTCTTTTTTCTCATCTAACTTTTGTTGCAGTTAATGAAGAAGGAACTCATAGTCAAACCGTAAGTTCACTTTTTATTTTGTAAACTAAATAGTAAATACTTTCGAACTATATATATTATCCGTCTCTCACTCAAATACCTCCTTTAGTTGTTGGATTTTAAGTGAGCAATAATATTTTAACCAAACTCAACTCTTACTAATTAAATGGCTAGGCAGTAGGCATAACAACTACTCCCTCCGTTCCGGCCAAGACGCAACATTTACCTTTCGGCACGGGATTTAAGGAGTTGTAGATTAATGTTTTAAGTGTGTAATAATAAAGTGATAAAGTAGGAGAGAGAAAGTGATAAAATAAGAAAAATAAGGTAATAAAGTGATAAAGTAGGAGAGAGAAAGTGATAAAGTAAGAAAGAGAAGATAATAAAGTGATAAAGTAAGAGAGAGAATGTAATAAAGAAATACTTAATTAGTGTTAATTAAGTGTTTAAAATTCCTTATTTTTGCCAAATATAAAAATGTAGCATCTTCGTTGGGACGGCCCAAAAAGAAATATGTAGCATCTTGGGCGGGACGGAGGGAGTATTTTCTAACCCAGTTTTTTTAAAATACACAAGTAAATAAAAAAATATTAAAAATCGCACCACGGTGAACTCGAACCAGACTTTAGACATTAAACACCTACCGTTAGACCAATACACGCACATAAATTTATAATCCAGTTAGAAATATGAAGAAGAACAAATAAGTCTATAAAACATGGCCCAAACATAATACATACCACATAAATTTCAAATGTTGAGATGTCATAAATTTCAAACGCTAAGATGTCGAGACAATGTCATTTAAATGTTGGTTACTTTAATCACCTAAATTAATAGGTTTCATTTAAACGTATCGGTTACTTTCTCTTAGCTAAATTAATAGGTTTCATATCACGTCAATTCAAACTTGTTCTACAAACAATGTATTGTCATTGTCTATAATCCTATGTATAATAAGAAAACGACTTATTCTACATGGCATTCTCATATCTCACTTCTCTTCATGTAATCATCATCACTTCTCGGAGTGGCATTGGAGGTGGCCGCCTTAGTTCCCTCGGTCTTGGTGCTTCTTCCCGCTTCACGAATTGATCCAACCTCCTCTTTCTTACTAGAATTTTCAGCACATTTTTCAAATGTTCTCATTCTTCTGTGCTATGTCCGAATCTATTGTGAAATTCGCAGAGTGAATCATTGATCCCTAGTTGTGGCGGTCCTGGTTGGTATGATTTTGGTGGTTTGGACCAGTCATTGGCTTTGATAGCATGGAAAACTAGTTCTGCTTGACTTCTAATTAAGGGAATATACTCTAAATATCTGTTTATCTCATTAACGTCTCTTGGTGGCTTTGTTTGTTGTGTTGGCAGTGTCGTAAGCAATGGGTCCTCTTGGGGGGTGGAACCTTTGTTGTTGGTTTGTCTGAGTATTTAGCGTCTTTTCACTCATCTCATTTTTTTTTATTTCTTATTGCGGTTTCTTTCAAAGTCGGCTTTCCTAGCTGCTTTAGGTTCCTCCAATTGTATGTAACCAGGTAAATGTGCCAACAAGTCATCAAAGCTTTTGGGTGGTGTGATCTGCAATGCGTCAATAATGGCCCTGGCTTTAAGCTTCGGATAAAAGCATCCCTTTATAAGCAATTCCGCCTCTAGTACTTCCAAAAGAAAGCCATATTGAATCGGGCTGCATATTCTCTCAGTGTTTCTTGAGGTTCCTGTTGTGTGTCCGTTAATGACATGGTTGTCTTCTCTACTCTTCTTGAACTGACAAACTGATACATGAACATATCATATAGGTTGTCGAAGTTGTCGATGGATCTTAGTTTAAGCTTTCGAAACTATTATTGGGCTAACCCTGATAGGGTTTGAAAAGAGCTTACATCGAATTCTCTCACTGTATTGATGCAGTGTCATGAGTCCTTCGAACTTGGCCATATGGACCTCGTGATCCTCTTTACCATTGTAATCCAGCGTTACAGGCTTGTAATGGGCTGATAACACATTCGCTAAAATTTCCTCAGAAAAGGGGCTTCACCTTTCTCATAGTCTTGCAAAGGTATTGCCTGCAGGCCTCTTGGTTGGTGGCTCTTCTCTAGCTTCTCTCTCTTCAGTGTGTGCGAAACGCCTTCTCATTGTTGGGACCCTTGGATTTCTCGGAATGTCCTCCTTATAATATGACTCTTCTCGTCCCTCTTTGTGTTGTACATGTTGCTACATTATGGTGAGTTGAGTCTGCAGACTTATATCCTTGTTTCCCGCGGGGCATATGTGCTCGGAAGCCCTCTCCTTGACTCTGCTTCGTCTTCTATCACCACTCGAGGATCGTTCAGAGTTTTCTCAGCAGGGTTCTCCTAGGGTTGAGGGTTTTCTCTTTCTTTAGACTCTGGAGGCTGAACAGGCTTGGTCCCCTTGTTTCCTTCATTAATTTTTTATGCATATGTTCCAATTAGTAGTATGAGTGTAGTGAATGGGGAATTCGATGTCCCGACCATGCTCATGACCTGTTTCATTAGCATGAGATTGACAGCTTGTAGTATTGAATCAGACGG
Organism: Salvia miltiorrhiza; assembly: GCF_028751815.1. Taxonomy (NCBI): domain Eukaryota; kingdom Viridiplantae; phylum Streptophyta; class Magnoliopsida; order Lamiales; family Lamiaceae; genus Salvia; species Salvia miltiorrhiza. Next base: position 41,547,358 of record NC_080392.1, read on the forward strand.
TCCAATAGTCGGGCCTTCTCCGGCTGTTATTGCTGTGACAACACTGTTGACTAGGGTGGCGTAGAGATCAGCAGCTTCGCCTCCCTCGTTCACTAGCCCTGCGGCTAAATCTCGGGTCCTATTATTGATTGTTGTCTTTCCTTGGTTATGTTCTTTAAACTCCAATGAGATTATGCTCAAAAGTTAAATGTAGGTGTTTGAAGTTCCAAACGAGATGATGCTCAAAGGGATATATCTATCATCCAAAAAAAAAAAAAAGAATTAACATTTGATCAAAGTTGTTTAAATTAATACCATTTCAAATATGGTATAATTAATTTAATTTCATCAAATTAAATTCATTAGAATAATAATTATATCTAAATTATTGTATAATTATAACCGTTAAAATAATATAAAAAATTATAAATAACTATATAAATTGATTTTTGGTCAAATTTCGATGAATTATACATTAGTACATATCACTATTCTATGAGTATTATAAATTTACACATGCGGCCCGGCCAAGTCCATATATATTATACTTTTTTATCAAACACAAGCAAATATTAACAAATTTAAAAAATACAAGGAAATATGAATTTAGTTCTGAGTAACTACTTCCCTAAGAATTTCGACACAAATTTTGGTATATATCCGATATATATATATTTTTTTTTATTTAAGGGAATTGGGGAGGGGGAGCAGTGTGGTTTGAACCCGAGACCTCACTGTTCACATTTTTTTTTTCGATACTGTTAATTGTTTGAAAAGTTATATACTAATTGCAACAACAAATGTAAGGAAATAATCGGCAGACGGGATTTCATAATACCTAGGGCTGGTAAATCGGTGCCGGTTTTCGGTTAACCAAAAACCGGTTTTTCCCGGTTCGGTTCGGTTATCGGTTAGTTCTCTCACTGTTAACCGGTTAATCGGTTTAACCGGTAGGTTAACCGGTTAAACCGATTAATCAATTTTTTTTAAATTTAATTAATTTATTAAACTTGAAAAATCGGCCACATTAGGGCTTTCAAGTTTCAGCCGCTGCCGTTCCATTCCATCCATTCCACTTTCCTGTTCCATTCCACTTTCCAGGCACCGCCGCACCGGCGTTTCTCCACCCCTCCGGCCCTCCCCGTTTCGGCCTCCTCTCCCCGCCTCCCACTGGCGCCGCTGCCTCTCCCACCGGCACCGGCGCCTCCCTCTCTTTCTCCGCCAGCTGGCAGCAGCAGCAGTGCAGCGCGACTCCCTTCGATTTCTCCCTCCGCCAGCGTCGCTCCCTCCGCTAGGCAGAGGGAATCTCATCCAGCAGCGGCGCTCATCCCTTGGGTGAAGAAGAGCGGTGGGTTTTCGAGGATTAAGGGTCTGTTCGTGAAGAGGAGGAGGAATGATGACGAAGATGGATTTGGTGTGAAACCGAATCAAATGGATTTGGATAGATTCTGCGTGTTTCCGATTGAGGAGAGAGATTTGAGTGAGACGGGGTTTATTGAACTGAAGAAACAACTCTTCTCTGCAGGAAAGAGCAGCAGAGCTTCTGATGCCAGAAATGAGAACTTTGAGATTCTTGCCGGTTTGAGAACAACTGGGAATTCTTGCAGGCTTACCATGAACGAAAGGGGAATCATTCATTCTTTCAAAGGTCATGAGTTCAAATGCTATCGCACACAGTTAAAAAATTCGAAATTTTTTAAATAAAAACCGGTTAGGCCGGTTAACCGAATTAACCGGTTTAATTCTGCCAAATTGAGAATCAGTGCATTAATCGGTTTTGATCGGTTAACCGATTAACCGGTCCGATTAATCGACCGGTCGGTTAATCGGTTAACCGGTCAAAAAATCGGTTCGATTTTCGATTAGAGGAATTCCTCTTAATCGATTCCGGTAAACCGACCGGTTTACCAGCCCTAATAATACCTAAGAGAAAAGGAAAAATAAAATATCACACAAAAAATAAAAATAAAATCTATAAAAAAATCCAACAAAAAAGGGTTTCCCAAAAGAAAAGAAAATATCTATACTTCTTATCTTGAATCTCCATTCTAAATTCCCTAACGGCCTTACACTCTTTTCAAAATGCAGATTCCGTTGCCGGCTCGAGCTCCGACGCTGCTGTCGCGGCGGAGGCTCTTCGAGCAGAAGCTCTCGGACCTCCACAAATGCACCGACCTCAGCGAGCTCAAACAGCTCCACGCGCTCATATACAAATCCAATCTTCACGGAGACCTCTTCGTCGCGCCCAAACTCATCTCCGCCTTCTCCCTGTGCCGCGAAATGGGGCTAGCCCTCACCGTATTCGATCAAGTTCCCAACCCTAATGCACATCTCTGCAACACCTTGATTAAGGCGTATGTTCGGAATTCCGACCCCGAGAAGGCGTTTGAAATTTTCTACAGAATGCAAGCTTCGGGAATCACTCCGGATAACTACACCTATCTTTTCCTTCTCAAGGCTCACTCCGGGTTGAAATTCGTCAAAGTAATCCACGCCTATGTGGAAAAATGGAATCTTTACTCGGATTTGTTCATGCCCAATTCGTTGATCGACGCGTACTCCAAGTACGGATTGACGGGCGTTGAGGCCGCGAAATCCCTATTTGATGGGATGGAGGAGCGGGATTTGGTTACATATAACTCGATGATAAGTGGGCTGGTGAAGGCGGGCCAGTTGAAGGAGGCGCAGAAACTGTTCGACGAAATGCCTCACAGAGACAGAGTAAGCTGGAACGCTATTCTTGATGGGTATGTCAAGGCTGGGGAAATGATCACTGCGTTTGAGGTCTTCGAGAAGATGCCGTCAAGGGATGTTGTGTCGTGGTCTACTGTGATCTCCGGTTATGCTAAAATGGGCGACATTGAGATGGCTAAGGTTCTGTTTGACAAAATGCCGGAAAAAAACTTGGTTACTTGGACTATAATGATATCTGGATGTGCAGAGAAGGGGCTCGTGAGGGAAGCTCTCGCCCTCTACGATCAACTCGAGAGAGAGAATATCGAGCCAGACGACACCACATTCGTCAGTATCTTATGCGCGAGTGCTCAATCCGGGATGCTGAGTTTAGGGAAGAAAATCCACAACACAATCATCAAAAGCCGCTACAGATGCTGCACCGTGATAAGCAATGCTTTGATCGACATGTATTGCAAGTGTGGGAGCTTGAACAGGGCGTGGCGATGCTTCAACGAGATGGAGAGGAAGGATCTTGTTTCTTGGAACACGATGATCCATGGCCTGGCCATGCACGGCCATGGCAAGAAGGCGCTTCATCTCTTCGATAGGATGAAGGTGGAGAGGTTTGCACCGGACAATGTGACCTTCGTGGGCGTCCTCTCTGCTTGCAACCATTCTGGCTTGGTCGAGGATGGGATCCGTTACTTCTACAGCATGGAGAGCGGCTACAACGTTGCCCCTCAGATCGAGCATTATGGCTGCATGATCGACCTCTTGGGGCGTGGGGGGCGCCTCAACGAGGCGCTGAGGCTTCTGAACTGCATGCCTTTTGAGCCAAATGTGGTTATCTGGTGCTCCCTTTTAGGGGCTTGCCGAATGCATAATGCCCTGCAGTTGGCAGAGGAGGTGCTTGAGGAGTTGGTGAAGCTGGATCCGGCGAATGCAGAGAGGTACTCCGTGCTGTCGAATGTGTACGCCGCTGGTGGAGATTGGGGGAGTGCCGCGGATGCAAGGCTGCGGATGTGGAAGACGGCCAGCAAGACGCCCCCCGGGGCTAGCTCGATAGAGTTGGATGGGGAGTTTCATGAATTCACAGTGATGGATACTAGTCATCCTAAATCAGAAAGTATTTACCAGACTGTAAATGGGCTAACTCAGCATCTTAGAAAAGTTGCTCTTGCTCCAACTTAGAAATTTGGTTGCATATATATACCATTGAAGTTGCTTTCTATGATAATAGGATTCATGTAAACTATTTCCTGAATGTGATATTTTGAGGTTTGGCACATGACAAATATATATATACTGGGAGTTTGAAAGTTGTAACATATTTAGATGATATATTTGTAGGGTTGTAGATGGCAAAGGCAGCATGTTTGCTGTATTTATGAAATATGAAATACTCTTTTTTCTGCCAACCCATCATTGAGGTCTTCTTCTTCTGCATTTTTACTGAAATTCTATATGTTTTCATGAAGCATGTGAGAACTAGCAGATTACCAGACATGAAATTAGTATGAAGAAATCAATCTTCAACTCTAACATCATCTTTTCAAGCAGCAAATTCAATCATCACCATAAGCACTAGATTCGGCATTTATTTTATTTTTTTCAACTAATCTTATACTCCCCGTCTCACAAAAACATGAAGTTTTTGCTATTTTGGGCCGTCTCACAAAATTATGAATATTTCTATTTTTGCATGCTACTCCACCACAATACCTTTACCTTTTATCTGTACTTTACATAAAGTGGAACCTATTTTTTAAAACTCGTTCCACTTATAAATATTCATATTTTTATGAGACGGGGGACTACGTATCCTTTTAAGTTAGTTCCTCCACTTCATTCTTCAATTCCCACTTTTTTGGATGTGAGAAAATCCAGACAACCTATCCCGCGACGCCACGTGTAAGCTGTCATAAAACTGTCTGCCAAGATTTCTTTGGTACTTTTCATCAAGGAATGGGTCCTTCATTCCCCACCATTTAATGCACTTTTGCAGCCCACAATGAAAGGGAAAAATGAACAAAAAAAAAAAAAAGAATGGCTGAAAACCAGCCACATACTCCACCAAAAAAGTGACTTACACTATCACTACACATTTTACACCAATTATCCGTGAAAATATTGTTTTATGCCATGGAAAACAAAAAAATACAAAAATAGAGTATAATAATAAAAAATCTATCCACTTCCACAATATGGGCCATGGAGCAATTTGTGGTGTAAAGTGAATCTCACTCCAAATTCTAGTAAGCACAAAAGTTTCTCTTATCCATTGGTAAACTTATAAGTATGATATATCCATTTCTTGCATGCACTATATAGTGAGGTGATCATATCATATCTAGTAAGAAAAGCTTGCTTAATTTCTCTCATCATCAACAACCATGGAGCTTCTTTCTCCAATCAGAGCCAGGATTTCCACATTCAAAACGCTTGAAACTAGAAAGTTTGGTGCTCCATTTTCCGTAGCATGTGTGTTCTCATTTTCCCTCCTCATTCTCTTGTTTCGATAAATCAAGAACTAATCAAAGTTGGAAAAAAAAAATAACATATTAGTATGCGTTTGTTGGCCTAACGATAGAAGGTTAATGCCTAGTGCTTGAATAATTGAGTTCTTGGGTTCAAGTCCTCTGTGGCACAGTCTTTAAATTTTTTTTATTTACTTATGTAATTTATTAAAAAAAAAAAAAAACAGGTTGTGCGTCAGGTCCAGCGCAAGACGAAGAAGGTCCATTTGTGAGCTCCGACTGGCGGGCCTTCCGGGCCGCACTGGTGGCCCGACAACGAGCTCCGCTCTCCTCCGCCGCCGGGCCGCCAATCACGATCGGGGACAAATGGGCCCACACCATCTACGAGCCCGAGCGGGGGTGCTTGCTGATCGCGACGGAGAAGCTGGACGGGGTCCACATCTTCGAGCGGACGGTGATCCTATTGCTGTCGACGGGCCCGGTGGGCCCGACGGGCCTGATACTGAACCGGCCGTCGCTGATGTCGATCAAGGAGATGAGGTGGTCGGCGGTGGACGCGTCGGGCCCGTTCTCGGAGAAGGCGCTGTTCTTCGGGGGCCCGCTGGAGGAGGGCCTGTTCCTGGTGAGCCCGCGAGGGGGCGGCGGCGGCGGCGTGGAGAGGAGCGGCGTGGTGGAGAAGGTGATGGAGGGGGTGTACTACGGCACCAAGGAGAGCGCGGGGTGCGCGGCGGAGATGGTGAAGAGGAGCGTGGTTGAGGCGGAGGAGTTCAGGTTCTTCCACGGCTACTGCGCGTGGGAGGGGGAGCAGCTCAGGGATGAGATTCGGGCCGGCTATTGGACCGTTGCGGCCTGCAGCCCGGCCGTCATTCAGCAGACTAGCGTCGGGGGTGTCGGGCTTTGGGGGGAGATTTTGGGCCTCATGGGCCCGAAGAAAGTTTGGTGACTCGTATTCGGGCTTTGTGTATACGTGTATGGGGGATTTCTGTTGTATATAGCTTGATTGCTTCCATATTCATTTATTTACTGATGTTGAAACTTAATTAGCTGAGGTATCTAATGAGTTATGAGTTAAATCTTTACGTTAGTACGTTGAAAGAAGCACTGATTCATAAAATATGTTGTGAAATGTGTTCTAATAGGGAATGTGAGTACGAAAAATGAAACACAGGTAATTATAACCCAGTTTGGTTAAACAACTTACGTCTAAAGGGCTCAGGGAAAATTATCACTATATGAAGTTAAGATATACAAGTATTTAAACAATAAAACACCTTACTTAGGCTATACATCTTCCCAAAACCTCATCAACAGTGAATAACTAAAAGCTAGACAACGACTAACTTCCTAGGCACACTTAATTCCTTGAGAAACAAGAACCAAATAATAAAGAAGAGTTTATAACTCTTTTACAATATACGCTCAAGTGTATAATTAACGTGTATAATTCATAAACACTCTTCTGCTAGGAAAAATAAAAGTAATGTATCAGTGAAAGTACTACAGACTATACAAGTTGGGGGACACCTAGCAGGAACAAGAATTCTCAACTACATTGCGAGAACTTTTAAGCACGAAGTTTTCCAGTCATTTTGAACTAAATATGGTCTCCTTACATTGCGAGAGCTTTTAAGCACGAAATTCCCCAGCCATCTTGAACGAAATATGATCTCCTTATATAGATTTTAAGCCTCCAATCTTCTCTTGTTACCCAAGTTAATCATTTTCTAATCGTAGATGGAAACAAGAATCTTGGATGATCTTGATCTATTTGTGATAGAGATCCAATTAGACTTCATTAAAATCTGACGATTTGATATTGAGAATATCTTCAGGATTCACATAAACTTAATCCTCAATCAAATTTATTGTTAAAATCTCACAGGGATAAACTTCCGTTGTTCCAGACTCGGCAAGAACAATGGACGATACACATGTTGATACTTTTGGTAGAAGGTCTAGAAATACAATTGGAACTCTCTACATAGTGATAATATAATATAGTACAAATATTACTCTAACATACGTGATTATTTCTGTATGGCGATAACTCTCGACAAACATTAATTAGTTTTTAAGAAATTAACCAGAGTTAGTAAAAGAAAAAAACAAGAACCAGAAGTTTGAGTGTAAAGGTTTGTTGGAAATGGATGTGGTTGAATGGTCAATTTGTTATGGGCTTCACCGGCCCAATTAAAGTAACTTAGCATGGAATTTCAAATGGGCCTAGTCCAGAGGGCCTCTTCTTGTATACATTTCCACATTCATATTAATTCTACAAATTATAATTTGATATTTATAAATTATTCACTCCGTCCCTCAAATTAGTACCTGTTAGAGTATTTATATACTCTTAAGTATTATTGTCATTGTGTAGATAAAAGGAAGTGTCTGCTGAAGTCTCACAGAATGTCTCTTATTGGGTTGCTTGTTCGGTTGCAAGGTTCTGCTGGTTTGTTTCCTTGCGGGTTTTTGAAGTTTTTTTTGGAAAGATATCTTTAAGATATTGCTTTTGCTTGAAGAGTCCGTTTCTTTAGGGTGTCCTCGTACCCTAGGACTCGCTGCCTTATGGAAACCCTACATGGGCCCTGCGTTGGTTTGGTTTTGACAGTTCATGGGCTCTCTACTTCTTGGCAAGGGTTTCATATTTAAAGAGACGTCATCGATCGAAGGCTGCTGCTGCGCTTATCGTTATTCTACTTATTTTGAGAGAGTATTTTCGTGCATCCAGAGAGCATACAATACGTGAGGGTGTGCTGTTGCTTTACACCTTATTTCATTGGAAGCGTGAGTTGGTTTCAAGTTTAGTGATCTGTACTCCAGCCTGTTGGAGAGTTTATTGTTGTTGGTTTGAACGTGGATTGAGAGGCAATCACGTTCTGTGGGTAAGTTCTATCTTGCTCTCTTTTTGTTCACGTAGGTGAAGGTTTGGGAAGAAATAGAGGCTAGGAAGATCGAGTCTTCGCGTGTAAGTCCTTTGTATTTCTTATCTTCACTAGTGAACTGTTGGAACTGGGCGTGGCCCCCCAGACGTAGGTGTGTTATCACCGAACTGGGTAATCATTGTTGGTGTCTTGTGTTCTTTACTTTCCGCTTGATTTTCGTTGAGTATCGCTGCTTACGTTATTTGTGTGTGGCCGAGACAATTGATTGTTGGATAGGTACAATTTCAATTGGTATCAGAGCGGGATCACCCAAGTTATCGGTGTTGATTCCTGGTGTATCTATCCTGTTCTTTCCGCTGCGGTGTTCGTGTGTTTAATGGCGCTGCAAAGAGAAGGTGGGTCTGTTGTGAGACCACCCCTACTTGATGGAAGCAATTATATCTACTGGAAAATGCGAATGACTTCCTTCATTCGTGCGGTCGATGAGAATGCTTGGACTTCTGTTGAAGAATGATGGACTGTTCCATGTGATGAGGAAGGGAAACCCAAGCCAAGGATCAGGTGGACGTTCAATGAATTGGCTGCTTCAAACGCTAATCAAAAAGCACTAAATTCAATCCAGAATGCAGTTACCATGGAGGTGTTTGCTCTTATATCCATGTGTGCTACCGCAAAAGAGGCGTGGGATGTGCTGATGAGTACGTATGAAGGAAATTCTAAAGTCAAGAAACAACGTCTTCAACAATTAGCCACCAGATTTGAAGAGTTAAAGATGGACGAGAACGAGACAATCAGTATTTTTCATGGCAAAATCCTTGCTATTGCCGACGAGAGTTTCTCACTTGGTGAGAAAATTTCTGAAGAGAAACTGGTGAGAAAGGTGATGCGCGCTTTACCAGAGAGATTCGATTACAAAATTGCTGCTATTGATGAAGCTAGAGATGTGTCTGATATGAAGCTGGAAGAACTCATTGGATCGTTGAGGACGTTTGAGATGAATCTGAGATCTGAGAAAACTGGGAAAGGGAAGAGTATTGTCTTTGTTGCTGATTTCGGGAATAGCAAAAAGAATTCTACAGAATTTGACTCTGATGACTTGGTTGAATCGTTTGCTACATTCACCAAGATTTTTGGTAAAGCCTTCAACAAATTCAAGAAGAAGAATGGCGGCAACAAGGGATTTCAGAATGCCAAGAATTTTCATCCTTCTCAAAGTAAGAATGAACGTGGATTAGAATACAGATCAGGAATTCAATGCCACGAATGTCATGGGTATGGTCATATTAAAGCCGAGTGTGCCAACACATCAAAGAAGCAGAATAAATCCTTCAATGCTTCTCAAAGTGATGATGAAACGGATGACAGTGGGAGCGATTCAGAGGATGAACCGATTGCTCTTCTAAGCTCTACTGATCTTTCTAAGAAGGAGGAGATTGAGGATGATCCTTTGAAACTTGAGACTGATTCTGACACTGAAGAGAAAACTGTTGCTTATGCTGCGAAAGTGGAGGAAGTTTCTGCCAAAGTCTCTCTGGACGTTGCTACTATGGAAGAGACTGAAAGTGACAATGAGGAACTTGATGAAAGCTACCTGGAGAAAAATTATGAGATGATTTATAAGAAATGTTTGGCGGTGCTGGAATTAAACAAGTCTCTATCAATGCAACTTAATGATGTTTCTAGAGAACGCGATAATTATAAGGGGATGTATGAGATGCAAAAGACAGAACTTGACATTCTTAAGCAGACCATGGAATCGAAGATGGGAGAATTGGAACATCAACAGAAGCTGGTTAAGATGATGAATTCAGGAACAAACAAGCTCGATGAAATTCTGGATAATGGACAATGTTCTGGAAACAAGGCAGGTTTGGGATTTCAAGGAAAAGGTTGGGTTCCTAAAAATGATGGTGTCAAAAGTAATGATATCCCAACCAAAGAAGCAAATCGTCCACCTCCTCAAAACACTCACAGGCCAGCGACTTATAGAAATCTGCCGCCTAAGAAGAATCATAATCGAGCCTTTATTCCTACATGTCACTATTGTGGAAGGCGCGGGCATATCAGACCTAGATGTCGTTTCTTTCTTCGTGACATCAAGATCAACATGAGAAACTCTCAAAACCATCGACCAAGGATGAACAGAAGCTATGTGGCTCAAAATTCATTGGGGTATGAATTTCAACACTCATGGCATCTGGATAGTGGTTGTTCTAATCATATGACAGGAGATGCAAAATATCTTGAAGATATTCATGCTGTGGCAGATGAAGAAGTCACTTTTGGAGATGGTGTTCTGGCGAAAGTTATTGGAAAAGGGACTTTAAATGTTCCAGGTATGCTGAAGCTTAAGAATGTTATGCTTGTCAATGGTTTAAAAGCTAATTTAATCAGCATTAGTCGGCTTTGTGATATTAAAATGAGTGTTAGCTTTGACAAGGATAAATGCATTGTGAAGAATGGTGAGACAATGTTTATAACTGGAAAGCGTTCAAGTGATAATTGTTATATTGTCTCAACTAACAACTCACACTTCAAGGCCTACACAGATCCTACAGAATCTTGGCATCAAAGACTTGGGCTCTGCATCTTATGACTATCTGTTCATCAAGCACGGGTACCTTGCTGTTGTTTGAGGAGTTCTAGCAAAGGTATCAGTTTATATTCGTGCTTTATCAAAAGTCTCCTCCGATGTTCTATCTTTCTGAAGATTGTGAATTTTCTCATCAAGCATCTGTTATCAAGCAAAATCCAATCTGATCAAGATTGTTGTTATCAAGCATCTGTTATAAAGATTGTTCGACGAGCATGTGCTGTTGGTCTTTGTCATTGTTGTGACAAAAATGGGGAGTATATATATTGTCTGTGCTTATGGTCTGAGCTTCTGGTTGTGCAACTGGCGATAGCATTTCATTTATGCTTTTATATGGTTTTTGAGGGAGAGCAGATTTCCATATTGAGGGGGAGTTCTTTGTCAGTTTGCTGGTGCAGTTCTTTGTCAGTTTTGTTTTTGGTTTTTGGGGGAGCTGATTTCTTCAAGGGAGAGCTTATGCTGCTTATTTCTGCTGTGCATTCATGAGTTGTGCAGAAATTGGTTTTGTCTACACCAATGACAAAGGGGGAGATTGTTAGAGTATTTATATACTCTTAAGTATTATTGTCATTGTGTAGATAAAAGGAAGTGTCTGCTGAAGTCTCACAGAATGTCTCTTATTGGGTTGCTTGTTCGGTTGCAAGGTTCTGCTGGTTTGTTTCCTTGCGGGTTTTTGAAGTTTTTTTTGGAAAGATATCTTTAAGATATTGCTTTTGCTTGAAGAGTCCGTTTCTTTAGGGTGTCCTCGTACCCTAGGACTCGCTGCCTTATGGAAACCCTACATGGGCCCTGCGTTGGTTTGGTTTTGACAGTTCATGGGCTCTCTACTTCTTGGCAAGGGTTTCATATTTAAAGAGACGTCATCGATCGAAGGCTGCTGCTGCGCTTATCGTTATTCTACTTATTTTGAGAGAGTATTTTCGTGCATCCAGAGAGCATACAATACGTGAGGGTGTGCTGTTGCTTTACACCTTATTTCATTGGAAGCGTGAGTTGGTTTCAAGTTTAGTGATCTGTACTCCAGCCTGTTGGAGTGTTTATTGTTGTTGGTTTGAACGTGGATTGAGAGGCAATCACGTTCTGTGGGTAAGTTCTATCTTGCTCTCTTTTTGTTCACGTAGGTGAAGGTTTGGGAAGAAATAGAGGCTAGGAAGATCGAGTCTTCGCGTGTAAGTCCTTTGTATTTCTTATCTTCACTAGTGAACTGTTGGAACTGGGCGTGGCCCCCCAGACGTAGGTGTGTTATCACCGAACTGGGTAATCATTGTTGGTGTCTTGTGTTCTTTACTTTCCGCTTGATTTTCGTTGAGTATCGCTGCTTACGTTATTTGTGTGTGGCCAAGACAATTGATTGTTGGATAGGTACAATTTCAGTACCCATTTGAAAATGACAAGATTTTTAAGGAATTGGTTAAGTGTGTTATGTGAGTGCAATAAGAATTCCACTTTTATTGTGAGTGAGTTATGTGGGGTATACTTATCAAAACGAGAAATTATATTCATTTGGAGATGAACCAAAAAGAAAATATGGATACGCATTTTGGTTTGGGGACGGAGGAAATATTATTCCATTAATTAACAAAGTCATTTTTTTTTTGGCTTATATCAGTAATTTATCTGGTTTGTTCATATATGTCATATATGTTCTTTGTTATGTCATTCTTTTTTCTTTTTTCTTTTTGGCTTATACACTAATACATTGCTTGGGTGTCCTTCTCAATTACACGAGCATATCATTTATTTTTCTACCTGAAAAAGTAATTCTAATGTACAAAAAATAAAAAGAAAAGAGTCGATCAGAATTTAGATAGGAGTGAATTGCTTGGGGAGAAAAAGGTTAATAGTGGATCCAAAATCTATCTCTATTCTGCCGAAAGTAGATGAAGATAGTTTTCTTTTTCCTACCCAAACAATCAATTCATTTTATGAAAATACCTGCTCCATGTGGGTCACACTTTGAACTTTCAATCGATTAGATTTATTTCCTAAGTTACATCGACTTTTTATTTGGTTAGTTCCACGATGTAAGCAATATAAAAGTTTAATTTGATAGGAGCATTGTATGTTTTTTTGTAATTCTCCATCGTAACACATTTTGATCTATATGTAACTTCCGTCAAAAAAACAAAAGATAAAGAAAAATTGCAACAACAACAACACTATCTGTAACTTTGTAAGGATACTATGAAGTAATTGAGACCACACAAAATAATAAAACTATAAAAGATGAAGATGGGCCTTAATTAATTAAATGTGCTTGTCGAGGCAACTCGACTAGTATTTTAAATAATAAAGGTGATAAAAATATACTATATATTATATTATACTATAATTACATAAACACTGGTATAAATGCATCGGGCGTGAAAATGGGTGGCAATAGGTTCTATTTTAAATGAGATTTGTTCTCTTTTTTTTTCTTTTTTTTTTTGTGTGACTCGGCAGAGTGAAAACGGTGAAATTTGAACACTAGATTTCATTGTTCACATATAGGAGTCAACACGGCTTGAATGTCTCCTTGAGGGCATTGAAAATAATGATTCATTTTTTGAAATTATGATGCTTTTATTTAACAAAAATAAAAATATAATATATGTACAACTCGAACCCACGATCTAGAACTTTATACTTGTATAAATTAAGTAGTTGGATAAATTAAGGTATATGCCGATTATATAACAACGAGAATGATTTAGAATTTGAGATATCATATTCATAATATCACATCATTGCATAAGGTAGAAAAAATAAGGGTGATAAGCCATTTCAAAGGCCATAATTAGGCAAATTATACACCATGCCCAAAATTTAGTAAACTTTTCGTGGACTAACTAGAAAATTGAAAATTTTAAATTAGGGCCTAGAATAATGAAATCCCAAAAAAGGCTAGCCCATTATTGTGACATGAATTATTAAAGATAGTGCTGGATATTTCCAAAATGTACCATGGCTCATAAGCATATGACTATGATAAGATTATTTATTCACAAATCATATTTAGTTTTAGAGAGAGCGAGAGTTATGTAGGAAATACATTATTTTTCATTGACTAGGAAAAGATGTTCATGTGTATAAAAATGTCAAATCTTCAAAAGATTAAGGACCATTTCTGCTGTCACAACTTTCTCTATCTATTTATTTATAATCTAATCAAATAAGAATCTGACACTTGGTTTTCTTTGCTACATATACTCTCAAGTTTTACATGATTAAGACTGCATGTGGTTTTAATTAATTTTTGTATGGACACTATTTATAGTCCTTAATGTGACAAGATCACATTAAATTTCACAATAACTTGTGTTAGAGGGTCTCATAGGTTAAAAGTCTAATTCATAATTGATGGCCCATTTTATGTTTAGATTCTCATATTTTCATCCCAATGTAAATAAAATAACTTATATTATGGGAGTGAATATTTCGTTCGTTCAATAATGTTAAAGTTCGAATCTCACCAATACTTTATATATTAAATAATGTAATTAGTGTAATTTACCTTTATTCGAATTTATCAAATATACACGTCAAATAGGAACCCGCGGCTGCGAATTACTCTCATCATAAAAAGGGTTAATTGCCAATAAAATACCGAACTTTTGTCCAATTCTGATTTTGCATACAAACTTTAAATTGTGGCGTGATAATTACTAAACTTTTGATTTTATCTGATTTTGCTACTAATTTAAATTCCGGTCAAATTTCGTCCAAATTTCGTACCAATATTCGACTAATTTGATTTGTACATGTTATTTGCAATAAAATATTTAAAGAAAGCAAATGAGTCGAACTACTTGGCACGCAAAAATAAATACGACACGTCAAATATTGGCATGAAATTTGGACGAAATTTGGCCAGAATTTAGCTTAGTAGCAAAATCAGATATAATCAAAAGTTTAGTAATTATCACGCCACAGTTTAAAGTTTGTATGCAAAACCAGAATTAGATGAAAGTTTAGTATTTTATGGGCAATTAACCCTCATAAAAATTGTTTTATTTATTTATTTATTTATTTATTTTTATTTTTATTTTATTTTTATTTTTATTCTTCGGATCTTTTTGATGGAAGAGTATATGTATCCTACTCCCGAAGCTGCAATTGAAAATCTAATAAGATTTCCACTAACTTTATCCCTTTTTATTAGGAAATTTACAAATTTGACATTGGATATAATCCACACGGTCACACACTCACTACTTTATGACACATTAAATTCTAGGAGAAAAATATTAATAGTTGCAGTTAGGTTATGTGCATGTCTCCAATTAATTTATGTCATCAAATTTGGGTAGAATGATGATTTTTCCTCTTCCAAAGTTTACCATATTTGTCCCCTCAATCCTATTGTCCACTAAAGAAGATGTTACACTGAGTATATAGATCAATAACTAATTAATAATAGAGTGATGCTATTTGGATCAATTTGATCTGAATCAAATACAATAAACATTTCATTTTCAACATAAAAAGACATTCTTACTCTTTATCTATATTTCATTCCATGATTTTAATATATATATTGAGAACAAAAATTTCATGAAATATTTGTATGGTCAATAAGAATTTTGACTAATTTTGTGATGCGAATTCCATTGAATGTTTATTTATATTTACATATATTTAGTAACTGAATAATAATTAATCATTATCCGTCTAAAAAATTCATCATTAAAGTTGCTTAAAAATCACCCTTAAGTGAATATTTGAACTTAAAAAAATTGATAATTTATTTTAATTAAAATATATAATTTTCATTTCAGTTTTAGAAATATGTTATATATAATTTAAATAAAATTATGATATATAAACAATTCAAATTTTGAACTTAATTTAATATATATATATATATATATATATATATATATATATAAACACCAAATTGAAAAGGAGAAAATTAATTTATTTTGAAGTTTTATCTTTAAAATCCTAAACTTTTACTAGGGGTATTCAAGGTAAATATATTTTCATTTTTAAAATTGTGATTGTTTTGCCCTCATTGACGGGATCAATTTGATTCAAATAGATTTACCTAAGGGTGTCAATGGGCTGGTTTTACCCGGACTGATCCGGAACTGTTCATTACCCGTTGAGCTATAAACTACAGTTTTAATTTCGGTTCTAGACCCGATCCACTCAGACCCAAAATCTAACCGGACTGGAACCGTTAATGGGATCTTAAGCCTTTATTTTACCTGAAGCATCCGACATGTGATAAACTAAAACATGTACAACAAAACTTACATAAATTCTGGGAAAAAACTGCAGCATGTTTTAGATAATTAAGTTTTGGCAGATACATAATGAAATAGAAACTTTCGTTTTCGTAGTATGTAAGCTTAATTTTGAGAATTGATCATTGTATACCTATGGCTATCCTAAAAAATGCATTATATATATTGTAATATTTAGAATGCATCATCACAAAGATGTATTTTTATGTATATGTGCATTATATATATAATACATTATTTGTAAATGAAAATAAATTTAAAGATAGTGTGACGATGAATCAAACCTCAGATCTTTGAGCTAATTAATCAAGCATTGACAACACACTTACAATAACATATGTTTTTAAATGACATTGAAGATCATACAATAATAATAGTCCAAAATTGTATATATTAATTGTACTACGTGATGAAAATTACACTTGGGTAAGTATATCTTGTATTATATATAAATATACTAGTATAATACAAGCTTACCTAACTAGTAGTTTAATGAATACTGTTAGTCTTCTGCAGGTGCTATTATTTGACATCATTCTCATGTTGCGAAAGGCGAAGCTGGAAATATTAATGGGCTATTTATTAATCGTATCAATGAAGTAGGGTATTATTAATTGTGGTTAATCAGGGTAGTTGAGAAAAAATATCCCCAATTCTCCAAGGTTAATTTATTTCCTAAAATAATAGCAAAAAGTGATCTCTTAATTCTCCATAACTCCATCTAAGATAGCACTTGATGTTTTTTAATGATGTAAGTATTTGTTTTCACGAAGATGTTGTTTTATTGTATTAAAATTATTGTTTTTTTCTTTTGAGAAAATACGTTGAGTCGCCCTCGCCCCCCTTGAAAAACTGTCTGACTGCAACATATGCAATGCACCCATAAATATCATTCAAAGTAATTCAAAAAGACGCTTTAAAAAAAAGTAGTAATTCAAAAAGAAATGTGCTTTTTTTTTAACTTAATGGCAAATTTACAGAATAGCTAATGTATAAATCAATTAATTTTAGAAATGTGATTTAATACCATTTAAATTGAAGTTAATTGTCCGAAATATCCTTTTAAGATAGTGAAATCAATAATTGTCCACCAACTTAATTTCAATAAATTTTAGCCAAACTTTTTGTTAAATGGATGAAATTGCCCATATTTTACTACACATCATTTTCTCCCCAACTCTTTCATCCGATTCTCTAGATCTCAAGCTCTCTCTCTTCTTTCTTTTTCAAACTCATCTCTTTATGACGTAGGTGATTTTCTCCGTAGACGACATTCATATTATTAGGTGATTATTTTACTAAAAGTTCTCTTCTTCATATTTACTTTTTTCGGTAATCTTCTCCAAATATTTTTTCGACAACTTTTGTGCTTCATCTCCTTCTTTGATTTAGGCTTCCAAATATACTTTGTCGATCATATTTGGTGTTTAACCTTTCTATTTTTGAGTTTCTTCATAAAAAAATTGAAAAAAGAACTTTTTCTCAAATCTAGTCGTGATATTTTATTAAGTTGTCTTTCGGATTTAAATATATGGAACACCTGGTACGAAAGATAATTATTTGTACTAGGCATGTCAGGATGTTGTATGCCTGAATCATACCAAGTGTTGCGCGCCAGTTTTTGGGACGAATGATACGAATTGGTCCATTTGTACTGTTCATGCCAAGAGGTCGTACGCCAGTTCTTGGGATGAATGGTACGAAAGAACGTCATTCATACTAATCATTCCAAGCGTCGTCTCAAGAGTTTTTCGCTATTTTTTGGGACGAATGATACAAAATAACCTCATTCTACCGATTATTCTAGCTACCTCTTAGTATGGATGGTATGAAAGAGCTCATTCGTACCATGCATTCTAAAATTTGTGATGCCAAACACAAAAGAACTCCATTTGTGTCATTCGTTCCAAAAGAATGGCAATTTATTCAAAAAAAAAAAATCTTAGTCTTGCAGGTTTTTTCAACAAATTCGGCTACAATTCATGAACAAATTACGTATCAAATGAGCAAAATAACATGAAATCTCACATATTTTAGTCAAATCTAACAAAATGTTTGAACTAAATCTTTATTTTCTCTGTAGATCTCTATCAGATCTATAGATTACACTATAAATAATGGAGTTGACGACGCGATGGTGACGATAGACGGTGGAGTTCATCGAATTTTGGAGATACAGACAATGTTTTCGTTGGGTTAAATGGAAGCGTTGGTTCTTGGTACTGGTGAATCAGACAAAAGGATGGCTTGACGAAGGTGATGACAACGAATTTTCAGAGGACGACAACAGTGGTCGGTGAGAATAAATAAATGACCGAGAGAAGATGGGGAGGTAGAAAGAGAGAAATGAGAGATAAGTTTCAAAACAGAGATTTAAATTTGAAATTAGTTCAAGGCATTTCATCTGAAAAATTAAAAATTGGCTAAATTTTATTGAAATAATATTTTAATAGACAACTATTGATTTTCACTATTTTATATGACTACCTCAAAAATTATCTTTTCAAATTATATATCACCATATTTTTCAATACAAATCCATAATAAACTCTAAATCTAAATCCAAACCATAGAATGAGAAATAAATATATCATCTCAAAATAAATTAGCAACAAGATTAAAAAATTTGAAATGAAAAATTTGTCACTATTATATTGATGAGGACAAAAATATGCAGCCTTGATTTGGAGCTATCAAATATCCAATAAAGAAGAAGATCCACACGCGGGCATGAACATCAACATGAAGGATCCTAGTCCTATTATAAATTTAAATAGAGTCATATTCTAAGTAGAATTCTTAGTATTTTGCTTATAAATAAGGCATATATTCATTATTCAAGGAGGAACCGACCGAATTCATATTTGTACAATGTAATCTCTGAAGGAATATTAAACTGAATTAACGTTCCGCTTTGCCCGATGATCGTTTCTTGGTTATTATTAATTTATCATACAACGATTAATCCTAACATGCTCCTATGTATTTAAGTGCTGCACGTTGGAGTTCAGAAATACCTGAAGAATTCATAAGAATTCGTCAAACTCGTCGCTGAACAGACCAGTCAGCTTCAAGCCTTCGTTTGAAGCCTCAAACGTCCTCAAATCGTATTCTGCCCAGAAATATGACTTCTTCGTCTTCGAGAGAGCTTTCCGTGGCCGCCTGTTTCGCTTGAATCGGAGTTCTGTGGAGGAAGTTATGGCCATTTTACCGAAACTGCCAGAACTTGATTTCCTGCAGAAAATCTGACTCCAGCTCTGATCTTCTGAACTGTATCTCGCAGAAAATCTGACTCCAGCTCTGATCTTCTGAACTGTATCTCGCAGAAAATTTGACTCCAGCTCTGATCTTCTGAACTGTATCTCGCTCAGCTTTCACCGTTGGATGGACAACGTTCTATGAAAGTCCCAAGAGAGAATGCTCCACACGATTTCCTGCGCCCCACAACTCTCCAAAACCCTAATATTTTATCAGTGTGTTTTCCTGAGAGCTGACAGCTGTATTTATAATAAAATAAATACGTGTAGGCACAAAATTAGTGTAGGAGGCGTTTTCCTCTTCTTCTAGGGCTAGGAGACTTTGGGGCAGTCCAGGGACCAGATACAAGGAATAAAGATGGGCCTCAAATAAATTAATTTATCTATGGTCAGCCTAGACCATAATTAATTTATAAATATCAGTTCATTCCACTAGAGAACCGATATTGACTTACCCCTTTATTGCTGGTGATGAGTCGGGGCTTGTATTTAGACTTATTAAATCCTCGTATTTAAAATCTCCGACATCCATTAATTAATTATAGCTCTGACAGCCTTAATTAATTAATCTCTTTTGTAATCCTTAAGCAGTACCACTCAAAACTTATTATTGCGCCTGAACTTAATCAACCTGCAGAGTTTAGGGCAATAAACATTATTGAGCTCCTTAAGGGGATGTCATTAACCTCTACCGGATACGATTACTAATACAGATAATCAGATATCATATATTAACCGCTATCACCCAAGATACAGAGTACTCAAGTTACTATATAACTCTCGCTCATAGTAAGTCAAAGTGATAAACGAATCAACATATATATCTGAAATCTTATTAGTATTAAGATCTTATAAGTTACCGAGATCTTTAATTCTTCACTTAAGTCAAATAGAAGAATATATCTCACGGTGGTCCTATCAATACGTAATGACGTACCAGTATAGATAAGTAGTCAAGATAAACTACTTCCATCTATACCGCAGCCTAAACCAATAACTTGTCCTAGAGTTATTTCAGCTGTGATTATATTATATCTCTTAAGGTTTTTCCAATTATATGGTCTTCAGTGATCTACAACACACCATATAATCTACTTATATAGAGATAGAGAACATACATATGCAATCATGAACACAATCAGATAGGAGATTAGATAGTGAACTTAGGAAACATTGTATACAAACATAAAACGTTATTGCTTTCAGTATACAAATCCAACAATCTCTCCCCAAAACATAGTGAAAAACACCCCAAAAATTCTGTGGACGTAGATCTTACGATCGAACCACGTAAATCTCTGTGTTCTTATTGCTTTCTTTTATAGGTGTTATTTTTTGGCACAACAATAATAAAGAGAAAAACAAAGAAAAGAAAATGAGAACTTAATTTAATCCATAATATATAACTTGAACTCAAGAGTTAGGGAGCTAATTGTTAAAACAGGATCGTATCTTTCAGTGTTTTCAAAAAGAAGATTACTACGGAATTTGAAAATAAGGACTATAATTTTTATCTTTTGCATTTATACTCTTATTTCGAACCCAAAATCAATTATTTAGGCTTTTGAGAACACCTAGAGCCCGTTGCTGATGTTGTCGACTTGTCGTGCCATGTCACCTTTTTGGCATTTTTTTTCTTTTGTTGTATTATCAATTTTTTAGCATATTTGCAGCCTTAAATAAAAATAAACTGTTGAGCATGAATGCCTAAAACTATTATTTTCAGCATGAATGCCTAAAAAATTCGATATTCATGCTGAAAAATATTTGGTTTTTCCTTATTAATGTTTACCATTTATTCTTATTTTAGGCAACAAATGTACTACAAAATCGATAATATAAAATAAAAAAATACCAAAAAGGTGACATGGCAAGGTCACGTCAGCAACGGGCTCTAAAATGTCACCAAAACTTCAAATAATTGATTCTGGGTACGAAATAGGATTGTAAATGTAAAAAATAAAAGTTATAGTCATCATTTTTAAATTTCGTAACATATAATCCTTTTTATAAAAACACTAAAAGTTATAATATTGTTTTTAACAATTAACTCCAAAAGTTGGTGTTGCTCGTATAAGGATACAGGTGAAAGAAGCATGAGCTAATTGCATTCTTATAATCATATAATTTTCTTAAACATTTTTAAAGGCAAAAAAATTAACAATAATTTTTCCAACAGTAATCTATACTATATTAAAAAGAGAGTTTTCAATTTCAAATTGATTTCAAATCAATTTTAAAATTGCGTGACAATTTTGTAGTTAGAATAAAATTGAAGGTTTATTTATAAGTTATACATCTTTTTTTCTTTTTCTTTAACTTCTTATTTGCTATTTTATTTCTTTTTTAAATTTGTTAAATTCGACTAATTATAAAATGTTTGATATGCGTGTCAAATTAAAGATCATGACAAGAGCTTTAATTTGATATATGCTATGTAAATATTGGATTTAAAATATAAAAATTATATTTATTTAAAGATTAAAACTTAAGTAAATTCTCTCTCCTCTCTCCTTTTTTTTTTGAATAAATCTATTATTTTCAATTATCTTTTAACTTATAGTATTGTTTTTTTTTCACAATATCATTTTTTATTAATATGAATTATTCTTTAATATTTTTATATTAAACTAAAATATACTCCATTCGTCCCACGAATCTTGTCACGTTTGGTTTCGGCACGAGAATTAAGGAGTTGTAGATTAATTTTTTAAGTATGTATGTAATAAAGTATAAAAGTGATAAAGTAGGAGATATAATGTAATAAAAGTGATAAAGTAGGAGAGAGAAGGTAATAATTATTACCTTATTTGAAAATGTGTCGAGATTCGTGGGACGGCTCAAAAAGGAATACATGTCAAGAATCATGGAACGGGGGAAGTATTTATCTTAAATTATACTAGTATCTTTATTTATATTTAGAATTTTTATTTGATTATCAAATGATAATTAATTTTATATATAATAAAATATAAAAATAATTTTGCAAATGCTAGTTGAAAGTAAAAGACAATTTTTAATCAATTTGTACATTGTGAGAATTTTGTGCGACATGGAAGTCCATAGTTCGACTTGAAAGACATCAATTGAATTATAACCTTTGAAATTTTAGGCACAAATCAATCCATTCTAACAATTAAGCAAAATAATATGCTTGTGTTGTGAAGACTCTACAATTAGGATTTGATAATTCAACTGCCTCTATGGAAGACGACAAAAAACAATAAAGAACACTTACATTGAAAATTTTATATATAAAAAAAAAAGAATCTTTCTCTTAATTAAAAAAGTTAAGATAATCCAATTATTTTTCTTATTGTCATCCTAGTGGATCCGGATTTGCGTGTGTTTCAACTAAATTGTTTAGTATTTATTTTTTGTCTACACGACATGTTGTTAAAGAAAGTTAGAGATTCTCTAACAAAAAAGTATATGATTGACTTAAATATAAAGAAATGAATACATTTTCCATCTTTAAAATCTATACCTACATTTTTTTTATAAATAAGAAGTGTTTATAAGAATAAAATATAAGAAAAATTGGTGGGATCATGTCTTAAAATGAAAAGTGTTATATTTTTTGTGAACACTCAAAGTGGCAAAAGTGTCGTACTTTTCATCCACGGAAAGAGTATTTATTTTTGAGGTTATTATATTCAGTATCTACTAGTACTATTTCTTAGGTCGTTGTACTAGTCAATCTAAGAAGCATCATATCCTTACGCTAGCCGGCCGCGCGTAGACTCCATTTTCTGGCGCAAATGCTGCATCGACAACTCTTTTGCGGCTGCGATCATTTGTCAGTCTTTCCGTCGCGCGTGGGCGGGAGAACATACACGTAGATGATATCAGTTACATGCTTTTAGGAAAATGTTGAGAGTTGCATATGTTGTTGCAAGTTAAATCGTCTCATTCTGGTTTCGAAAAAAAAAAATCATCGTCTCATTCTCATAATTTTGTTTTCAATAAATTATAGTTCATTTTTTTATTTCCAAGATTTTTTCTTATTTAATTAATTACACATTTGAGGCGAATCTATTTATTGTACTAAAAGAAAATTGTCTTCTAAAATTTTCATGCAAAAATATGTAACAAAAATAATTTTTATTAGTCATATATACATAATCAGTGTATGTTCACATTTTTTCAAAACTTTTTTCATAATTTCTATGTATTCATTTTATAAATATGTATGAATCCTTAAAACTGCCCACCGAAATACATGTCTTTTGACCTCTCTAAAAAAGCATGCAATTTCAATATATAAAAAATTGATATAATATAGATATGAAATAAATTCAAAAGTTTTGGGTTGAGAAGAGGATTGTATCCAAGTACATTATTGATGAGGAGTAAACTTTGCATCAATGCTGTACAATTAACATGGCTGAAATCTTTCTTCTATATTATTATTATTAACACAATTATTATTATTATTATTATTTCAAATATTTTGTGTAGCGCTGACTTGACAGGGCTGACCTTATCAATCGGGGATTATCTTGGCAGCTCAACAACTCAGGTCCAAGCTCAAGACTCATGTAATAAGGGCTTAGGCCCAATTATTTAAATTAATGGGTCTTAGGGGTCAAATGGGCCCAAGTGCCCTAGTTTTACTCTTATGGCTATTAAGAGGACATTTTATTATTAGTTGAGGGGGCTTTCAATTCATTTTCTCACCATGTAAAATGTAAATTTTCCCATTATAGTGAAAAACCTCAAAAACCCACCGTGGATGTAGATATAACGATCGAACCACGTAAATCCTCGAGTCATTTATGGTTTTATAGTTAGATGTTGATTTTGGATTCATCAATTATAATGTTCAAATTAAGTTTAATATGATCCTATGTAAATTCAATAAATTTCAAATGTGACTATTTTGAAAATTCAATAACATCACTGAAATGAAGCATTAATGAACATTGATTTTTCATTAATGATATAATTTAAAATTTAATATTCTCTTCGTCCGTGATATCGTTTTCATATTGTGGACAACGCGAATTTTAAGAAAAGTGGTGAAGTAATAGATAATAGTGAATATTGTAGTGAGTGGAGTTTGTGCCCCACAATAAAGACATTTTTTGATGAAAATATAAGGTTAAGAGAATAAAGTGTTATGTGAACACTACAATTATAAATGAAAATGAAAACGATATCGCAAACGGATCGAAATGACAAATGTGAAAACGATATCTCGGACGGAGGGAGTATATTTTTAAAATTAATTATACAATTCATAATTTTCATAATAGTATACTCCTCCAAAATATAAAAAGAAATCACATGTGTATGTATAAAGAATATATGCACATCATTTCAAATAACACTGCATAGGTACGAAATGAAAATTCTTAATTGTTACTATACTTTAGAATTTGTATATAATGAAATTTATTTTTTTAATATCGCACTTTTCTTTCTGATTAATTATCACGATTTTCAATAAATCTATCAATGTAAGATTTATAATTAATTTTTTAATAAAAATTTAACTATAAAAAAGAGATAAATCATATACATGTGTTTAAATATAAATAATAAACATTAAAAAAAATTAAGTTATTTTTAAATTTAAATAAAAAAACAACACGCAATATGCAATTTTGCACATAGCATGAGACACAACTAGGGATGGCAACTTACCCACGGGTAACGGATATTCACGATTACTCGACCCTAATAGGTGTGGGTTTGAGAGGCATTTGATATTCACGGATGGTTTCGTGGTTACAATTCACTATTCATTTAGTTCGCGGGTATGAGTTTGGAGACTTACTATATATACCCGCGAAACTCATTTACCTGCAAAAAATATATGCGAAAATACCTATGAAATAATACCCTTAAAATATGAGCTTTGGATATACATATCAGATATGGGCCAACATATCCTTTCTGAAAAAAGTCCCAAACACTACCTAAACCCTAAGTCCCAGACTTTGTTGGATTTTAAATTTTAGTTGATGAATTTGGATATTAATTTTGAATTTAAACTTTCTCATTTGTGGAATTGAACATCGATGAAAGATGTAGATTTGAACTATGTAATTTGTGGTGATTTTTTCTGTGTATTAAATTTACTATTAATTTATATTTAAATTTTGTTTTGGTAGCTGGTGGCGGGTTGGCAGATACCCGATGGGTGGCGGGTTTGGATAACATTTGATATCCACGAATAGTTTCGCGGTTAAAATTCACTATTTATTTAGTTCGTAGATATGAATATAGACAACCACTATTCATACCCGTCGTACCCGATTATCATTCATAGACACAACTAGTTGTAGTTATGGCACAAGCCTACACTTTTGGAAGTTTCGAATTCAACATGAATTTTGTGATTTATTTTATAAATGATGTGAAAATATATTTTCCACTAACTTATCAATCGTTTTGATGCACAAAATAATATCAAAATGATGTTATTTTGATGTTCAAATGGAAAATATATTTTCGCATAATAAAATCATAATATCCACATCGTATTTAGATTTTCTATGTTAAATTTTTTAGATTGAGAATGTCGAATCATACTTTCTCAGTCTCAATAGTAGTATTTCATTTTTTTTTTTGCTATCTCAATAATAATACTGTGAATAGGGACCCATTATGGGTCGAAATTTAATCTACCCACTCTCAGTATTGGGTCCCTATTCACAGTATTATATCATTCTTGTTTTGACAATATATTGTCTCCCTATATTTAATATTTAAATATTTTTTACCAATTCACTTTATCTATTTTTTATATATTTTTTAATTACCGTGCCTAAAAGCAACGGACACTATTAATAAAATGGGCTATTTTTGCAACTCAATTCAAAGGTGATGCCATAAATTGTAATTAAACCTTTAAAAAATGAACATTTAGAAAAATGATCAAGCTCCACTACGCTACTATGACTATTCCCAACCAGGGGGCTTAGCCCACTGGCCACCGGGTCCTCACTTAAGTGAAGTGACCAGGGTTCGATCCCTCTTGGGAACGAATTGGTGATTGGAGATATAAGGTGGAGTTTGGTGAATGGAGAGATAAGGTGGTTCTTGGAGTGGATGGGGAACTAACTACTAACATCTAACATGACTTTGACCGACCAAAAAAAAAAAAAAAAAAAAAAAAAAAAAAAAAACGCTACTATGACTATTCCCAAGTCAAATGAAGAGAGGTAAAAAAAGAAAATGCAGGAGATTATGTTTATCCTTTTTTTTGTCAATTTGTGTTCTGATTTTGGAGCTGAGTGGGGGAATATCTAAAAAAGAAAAATAGAAATAAATAATGTGCAACCCAAAAGGCATGGAAGGTTGGAGAATCTGGAAAATTGTGGAGTAATAAATGTCCCAACAGATACCCATGCCTTTCAGGCTTTCACTTCCTAAAAACCAAGGAAATCTGCAATAACAATATTAAATTCCCTTTAGATATAATGTAAATATTTTATTTCATTTTCTCATCTCAAAACTGTACTATTTATTTATCAATCTCTCGTATGGCCATATGGGAAAGAAATGATTGACTCCAGAGGCAGGGATGAAAGAGAGAGAGAGAGAAGTACATAGAATAAGGTGTGATTCCACATGTTGACAAATTTCAAGTCATTGTTCTTTGCAAACAACACTTGTTCATGTTTGTGTCTGCGCAGGGAAAAAGATCTTATCTTGGATCTCTCTCTCCTCTCTCTCTCTCTCTCTCTCTCATGTTGTTGAAGGTGCTGATTGATCAAGAATTTAATTTGTGGGTGTTGTGATCTTTTTCTTTTATTTTGAAGGTTCTCCAATGGCAGCACAAAGATTCCATCTTTGGACATGGGGTCCTTAAATTCTTGTCCTTTTTAGTGCAGAGAAATTCCATCTTGTGAAAGCGAATTCATCTCTGTAGCTTTCTGTCTACTGCTTTATTTCTGGCTAAATTTTTGACTCTCTGGATTTTGGAAAATCAGAAAAGGATTCCCAGTTTGAGAGGTAATTCTCTTATTTCTTTTTATTCTTCACTTTCTTGGATTTTGTTTAGTTTTTATTTTTTCTTTTTCTTTGGGGTTTAAATCTTAGTTTAGCTTGAAATACTTTGCTTTTCTTGTCTGAAGATACTTACACTTTTCTTGCATCCTTATTTTCTATGTACATTTGTATTCTGAGAAACTGTGGTTCAATTCTTGCTATGGTATGATGCTGCTGTTGAATTTTCTTCTCAACATGATAATTGTCTACCCATTACTAAATTTTTGCCATAATGCATCACTTAGATTTTTATGGTTTGAATGCATAATTCAGAAAGTTGAAAATTTGATGCCTTTTTTGAATTCTGGGTATATTGAAAATTGATGCTTAAATCCATTATGGAAATTGGAAAGTGAATGTTTTTCCTTTCCTTTTTTTGGATTTAATATAGCTTTCAGAGAAAAAAAAAAAACATTCTTGGTATATTCTGACTTAAGTTGTTTACAATGTAAATAGGGGAAAGCCTATACTGTTTGATTGAAAGAATCATTCTTGTTTTCCCTGCAGTTAAGGTGTTCAAGTGCACACTCTCTCTCAATTGTGTTTCTTGATTGTAACTTTCTTGTGCTGTAGAAATCGGACATTTGATTATTGTGGATGCTTTGTTGTTCCAAACACGTTACTTGTATTACCTAGTCCGATCCATGCTTTTGTTGAATGTAGCTCTTGTTTATTCAGGAATGGGAACAAAGATACAATCTAATCCGTTTCTGCGGGAATATCACTCTGTCATTGACCTTGATGCAAGCACAAGCAATGCAACGAGATCTTCGTATTATGAAAACGGGAAACTGCAGAATGGAACGAATCCAGACTCAATAATGTCTTTTGACATAGAGAAAGTGAAGCAGACGATTCTCGAGCATGAATCAGTTTTCAGAAACCAGGTACTGATCACCTTGATCCTGAATCTATGGAATTTATGAAATCTCATGGTGTTTTCGTGTTTGATTGTTCAGCTCGGAGAACTGCACCGCCTTTATGGAAGGCAACGGGAGCTGATGAACGAGATCAAAAGGAGAGGAATGAACAAAGATGAAGTTGTGGAAGAAAAGTTTAGATTGAGCTATTTGCTCTCTCCCTTCCCTACTGAAAACGCGAAGAGATCATGGAATCCCTCACATAACACCATTTTTCGTGGTGGAACATATAACCTCGGATTTCAAGAAAGATTTTCTAAGTTTCCCGTTGCTGAGAGCACCTCTGAGAAAAGGAACCATCTGGCAGCATGTGATGGAGACGATAAAAACTCTCTTTGTGCTGTTCAGGCATCTCAACACGGTGCCAATGCCTTGACATTTGGTTTGTACAACAGAAACGGTTATCCAGGAGACGAAAGGATAATTAACCCAAGAAATGGAGTTTCTGATAGGCTCGTGCTGTCAAGGGCAGAAATATCTGGGAATTCATGTTCGAACCTCAATCTTGTCACGAAAGATTTCTTCCACGGTTCACTAGATATAATGAATAAGGAAGGCTCACTGAGTATTCGCGGATTGAGGAACGAGAGGAGCGGAAAAGAGCATCTGTCTGATGACTATGCTGGTAAGCCTATATAAATCACATTCTTATTCACATCTTTCAACATCTTATTGCAGCTGTAGTTTAATTCGATTCGATTTTCTCACTGTACTTTGTGGTTTGCTTGGATCTTCGTTTTCGACTAACTCAGCAATGCTTTGCTATGTGGTGATGTCTTGTAAGATATCTAATTTGAAGAGATTAATACTTTCTTGTCAGCATTTTTAGTAACAGTTGTTTCCATCAAAATGCCTGTTTTGCTGTCATTAGTGCCATTTATATTTGTATTGTTCGTCTGCATACAGAAATGTGTCGTTCACTAGTACTCTTGGTACAATTTTACATGCATGCTCGACAAAGCATGAAGATGAGGAACTACTTTATAAAAACACGAAAAAGGCATTTCTAGTACTCATCAAGGTTTACTAGAGCATTATTTCCATTTTTATATGTACATTGTCTTCTGCTGTTGATATCATCTTTCATGCCGTGCCTAATTCAGTTAATTCTCCAGAGAAAAGGAGAATCGACAAACATTCTTCATTGGGAGACCTCTCCTCTGGAAAGTCGGTGGCGTTTCCTCAATCCCTATTGGTTGAGCCACGAAAAGAATTTTCAAATAGCACATCACTCTCTCGGAAGAAAAAGAAGATATTTGGAGTTGAAATTTCTGAAGGAAATGATGATGCACTTGATTCGATTCCTAACATGTCAAGTAATTTGGACCGAAGAGCTGGAACTCGTGAAGAGAATCACCGCGTTCCCACCTCGTTGATTGCTGATTCATTCATGCAAAACCTTGGTCTTCATGGAGCAAATCGGAATGAGGGCAACAATGAGAGATCAAAGGCAGAATCAAAAGGTGAAATATCGAGCCAGGAAGGATTGTCGTGTCATTCTGGTACGAAAGGGAAATGGTTGGATAGTGATTCCAAAATAGACTTCAAGAATGTGGATAACTCGAACATGGCTGCAGAAGCCTCTAAGAAGTCACGAGAGATGATTCCTCAACGTCGTATTCTTTCAGACTGTGAAAGAAACCAGGACAATCCTAAAGGATCATTGCCATGGTTTCTTAGAGATTCCCAAGTAAGTACTGACCTCGATAACGGGGCGAGGAGTTCCTATTTTATGAATCTTGACTCGTTGCAAAGCCATTCCCATAAGTTCTTCGCTAAAGTTGAGATGCCCGATGGTGCCTTGCTGACTTCAAATCAGAAGAAGGAAGTCAAGGGTCGTGATTCTAGTGAAAATCTTGGAATGAAAGATGGTGTTTTAGATAAAGGATTGAATGGCTACATATCTGATCTGAGGCATTGCATCGACTTGAACTTGTCTTTGGACGAGGAGGGTGCTCCGTCTGCACCCTCTCTCCCGTCAGCTATCGTGAAAATAGCTACCAGGGAGATAGACTTGGAGGCTCCGGCAGTTCTTGAATCCGAAGTGGATGCATCTCCTAAAGAACTCGACTCAAGGGAAATAGACGTGTCACAAGTAAACTCCGGATCACCTTACAAAGAATGTGACAAAATTGCAGCAGAGGCCATGATTGCTATCTCATCATCTGTGGAAGAGAAACTGGTTGATGATGATTCCTTCTCTAGTCTAAAATGGTTTGCAGAAGTTGTTTCGTTGGAACAAGGTGCTGCTGCAAGCGTTGCAATGAATCAGAGGCGGGCCGGTGAGGTTGAAGAATCGATTCCTGATGGCATGGACTACTTCGAATTCATGACACTAAAGTTGGAAGACTCCAAGGAGGAGCACCATCAATACGAGCCATTCGTGTTGAAGGCTCCGAGTGATGATGAGGCCGGAGCTGCGCTGACCAGAAGGACTCGGAGAGGGCAGTCGAGAAGGGGGAGGCAACGGAGAGACTTCCAGAGGGACATCCTCCCCGGTCTAGTCACACTGTCGCGCCTTCAAGTGACGGAGGATTTTCAGGCGTTCGAGGAGTTGCTGAAGGCCGGAGGTGCTACCTTGCAGTCGAGGCCGTCGCACCGGGGATCCACGAGGAACGGGAGGGGGAGGAAGCGTTTGGCTACGTCTCCGACAGTGAAAACACCTTGCTCGACGCAAGCAGAGCAGCCGGTTTGTCAGATCGAGGAGAGGAGTTTAGCCGGATGGGGAAAGAAGACACGGCGTCTGCCTAGGCAGCGATGTCCTAACGCGTTCCTCTCTTTTCCGGTGAAATGTTGACTGGGGCCGTCTCTCGATGAGTTCGCCCTTGTGCCTAGCTCTGCTACCAATTTGTGTATATAACTATAGAGGTAATATTGTTCAGGTATTGGCCATTTGCTTTGGTAAGAGAAGCACTTCATTGTTGATTTAATGTACACTCAAATCACAACATTGATGAGAATGCAGACCATTTTTTATGACTAGTGTTCTTGGCCTTTTTTTTTTTGGTAATAGGTTAGATGAGTGTACAATTTAGTTATATTTTCATGATAGTATTAGTACATGAACTTATATTCAAATTTCAAATCTTTTGTTCACAAAGGGTAAATATCATGAAAACTCCTGAACTATACCCGTTTTATCAAAAATACCCTGAACGTATCGAAATGTTCTCTAAACCCCTAATCTATGAGATTTTTATCAAATATATCCCGCATTTATTTTCCGATCACCGGAAACGTGACGTGGCTCGCTGGATGCCGCAGTGTAATTTATATTTTATTTTTTTTAATCCATGTCATTTTATATTCATTTTTTTAATCCATGTCACTTAATAAATGAAAATACATCTGGAAATTAAAATTCACTTTTATTAACTTGGAATTAAGAATAATCTATTTTAATAAACCCTAATTGTGAAACATCCTGGCGATTTTAATAAGACTCCACATTTGATAAAGTGCAAATTCCCTTTTACTTCATCAACTATTTCACTCATACTTGGGATCAGAAACATAACCATACAAAAATAAGAATTCGATTATCAAAACAAAGAGGAATTACGTTCCAAAACAAGAGGAATTATATTGATAATCAAGAGTCAAACTACAATAAAAAAGGAACTCTCCCTCTGCGTAAATCAATTTTACACTAAACAACACAACCATCATCATCATTCGGTTCTTCTTCATATTTTGTCAGAACCGCTGTCCCCCCCCCCGCTTCCCCTTTCCCCCGCCGGAGCTACTGGCCTTCGACTGCCACGCGAACTCGGCGCATATCTGGAGAGATTGGCAGAGAGAAACGACCCGTCGGAGCTACTGGCCTTCGACTGCCACACGAACTCGGCGCATATATATCTTGAGAGATTGGCAGAGAGAAACAATCTGCTGGTAGAGAGGTTAGCGTGATTTATTTTCTTCAATTAGGGCATGAGTTTTATTAGAACTACCGTGAATTTATTCAATGGTAAAGTGAATTTTAATTTCCACATGTATTTTCATTTATTAAGTGACATGGATTAAAAAAAGTGAATATAAAATGACATGGATTAAAAATAATAAAATATAAATTACACTGTGTGGCATCCGGCAAGCCACGTCACGTTTCCGGTGGCCGGAAAATAAATGCGGGATATATTTGATAAAAATCTGATAGATTAGGGGTTTAGAGAACATTTCGATACGTTCAGGGTATTTTTGATAAAACGGATATAGTTCAGGGTTTTCATGATATTTATCCGTTCACAAATTATTTCTCTTATTTCGATTTGAATTAGCAATAAATATTTTCTAATTTTGCATATAATAACTAACATCAATTGATAGTTTTGGACTGTAAATCAGATCTACACCTTTCCATGCGACAGAACTTTAAACTTCAATCAAAGCAAATAAAGGGCAAAAGTGAAAAGTACTCGACAAAATCTATGGACTTTTATGACTCCAATGTTGGGTGCACATGGTCATTTTTATTGACATTTAATTCTTTTTTCTTTAAATTTATTAGATTTTTAGTTTCTGTAATATGCAAATGTTACACTGCTCTGCTTCCCAAATACTAGTAGATCATAACATAATAACATGCCAACTTATTAAGATAGTTTGATCCATTTCTCTCATAATTATGAATCTATTTTTGCCAATAAAATATTGGAAAAACCCTAAATTTTTTCTTTCATCAAAATCCTCAATTTCATATTTACCCAACTCTACTGCAGAGAATCTACCTGAAAAATTTGTTTCTTTTTTGGAAACCTGTCCAGATATCAGTTTTCTGAAGAAACTGCATGCTTGTGTGATCACACATGGCCTTGAACGCAACATATTTCTGGGCTCCAAGCTTTTTAATTTACTTGCAAAATTCAATCTTTTGGCAGAATCTAAATGGGTTTTCAACAAAATCATTAACGACAATCTCTCTCTCTGGAATTCAATTGTTGTTGGGTATTTCAGAGCCGATCAATACAGTGAAGTTTTAGGGATTTACTCGAAATTGAGGCGGAAAAGAATTGGGATTCACAGTTCCTCGATCACTTTCGCGTTGAAGAGTTGCGTTGAGTTGGGGGCTTCTAAATTTGGCAGGAGCCTCCACGCCGACGCCGTTAGATTCGGATTGGGTTCTGATCGATTCGTGGGTTCGTCGTTAATTGAATTCTACACTAAATGCGATCGAATTGGGGAAGCAGCTAAGGTGTTTGATGAAATAGCTGAGAGAGACGTGGTTGCTTATACTTCCTTGGTAACAGGATACTCTAAAGCTGGCGATCATCGCGCTAATGAGGCGTTTCGAGTTGCAGCCGAGATGCAGATGAATGGATTAGAGCCTAACAGAGTGACATTGGTGAGCTTACTACGTTGTGCATCGCAGTTACGAGCTCTCAACGAGGGAAGATCCATTCATGGCTATGCAGTTAGA
Source organism: Salvia miltiorrhiza (assembly GCF_028751815.1). Classification (NCBI taxonomy): domain Eukaryota; kingdom Viridiplantae; phylum Streptophyta; class Magnoliopsida; order Lamiales; family Lamiaceae; genus Salvia; species Salvia miltiorrhiza. The sequence continues at coordinate 41,580,790 of NC_080392.1, forward strand.
AGAGGAGTTGGTTGTGGAGATGAAGTTTTCGAAACAAGCTTGATAGATATGTACGTGAAATGTGCTGATCCCAACCCTGGCGCCATTGTTTTTGACAAGATGAGCAGGAAGACTACTGGTTCAAGAAACGCATTGATGGCTGGTTATCTTCAGTTTGGACAGCCATTGGAAGCCTTGGCCATTTTTGTTGAAATGCTTGGTGAATCTGATCTTGATTTGATTGCCTTGGCAAATGGACTATTGAGTTGTGCTGATTTGGGCTATTTGGATATAGGAAAGGCCATACATTGTCACATAATTCAAGAGGGAATCGTTCTTGATCTTGTTGCCACGACGGCCTTGATTGATATGTATTCTAAATGCAGGAACTTGTCCGCAGCAATGGATGTCTTTCACAGAACAGAAGCTAAGGATGCAGCTATGTTGAATGTGATGATTGCTGGCTATCTTCACAATGGATGTGTGTATAGAGCCATTGAGACGTTCCGTGGGATGTTTGCAACGCGTGTTAGACCGAATACTGGCACCATTATCAGCGTTCTCTCTGCACTATCCGATATGGAGGATATACGGACAGGGAAGTGCATCCATGGCTACACATTCAGGCAAGGTTTGGAAGCAAACACAGACATAGCAAACCAGTTCATAAACATGTATGCTAAATGCGGCCTCATAGGATGCGCTGGGCGAGTCTTTGGTTGGATCAAGATCAAGGATCGGGTGTCATGGACATCGATGATGACAGGTCTGGTGAACCACGGCCGAGCTGATGCAGCAATGGCATTGTTTCTGCTTATGCAAAGGGAATTTTTGCAACTTGATGCTATCACATATACATGTTTGGTTCAGGCACTGAATCAGCTCGGATCTTTGATGCTAGTGAGAGAAGTACATGGACGTGTGTATCGAGAATTTTTAGAGAAAGATACAACGTTGGTGAATTCCCTTATTACTACCTACTGCAAGCAGGGAAAACTCAAAGTGGGAAGCACTTTGTTTAAGCTCATGGATGAGAAGCAGTTGTCATCTTGGAACACTATGATAGCTGCGTATGGTATGCACGGTGACTTTGTTCAAGCCCTCAAATTGTTCTACCAAATGAGACGTGAAAGCATCGCCCCCGATGGAGTTACATTCAAGTCGATACTCTCTGCCTGCAGCCACACCGGCCTTATAGAAGAGGGCTTCCATATTTTCAACTCCATGGAGAGAGTATATGGGATCATTCCATCTGATGATCACTATGGTTGTTTGGTGGATTTGCTGTGTCGAGCCGGGAAGCTCGAGGAAGCTTACAATGTTCTTGAACATGCCCCATCAAGACGCAATGCTTCAACTCTAGGCTCTCTGCTTGCTGCTTGCAGAGTTCATGGGAACTCCGAGATGGGTGAAAGAGTAGGACGTTTGCTACTGGAGATCGAGCCAGAGAACACGAGCACCTACTGCTCGTTGTCGAATCTGTATGCTGGAGGAGGAAGATGGGATGAAGTAGCCCATATTGGAGCTCTTGCTAAGAGAAAAGGTCTGAGAAGGATTTCAGGATCCAGCCTTATTGTCTGAGCTTTAGTTTGAGTTTTGAGCCATTTTGGAAGAAAATTACTAATTTTTGTTGCTGATGTACAAACAATGGAGTAGCATTTTGATCATTGCAGATTTCTCATTTCAACAGGAAAATTGGACTAGTATGTTATAGATAATTTTCAACAGGAAAATTTTATTATGAAAATAAAAATTGTTATAATGAAATTGAAGCTAGAAAAATTATATAAAGAAATAATAATAAAAGAAAAAAGGTCCTACCGGGAGTCGAACCCAGGTCGCTGGATTCAAAGTCCAGAGTGCTAACCACTACACCATAGAACCCGATGTTGTAAGATCTTTGTTAATTATTTTTTTATTATTAATTTTACTTCACAGGGAGATGCCACCTCATACCAAAGCTCAATATTACCACAGCTTTTAACCAAACTGTGATTAATATCATGTGTAAGGGTGAAAAAATCATACACCCTACAAGCGGAATTTTCAATAAGATCTGCGTATCGATTGATTTATTGTATAACCGCGTAATTAAATTGAGAAACATTAAATATATCAAAGATTTTATAATTGAAAAGATGATTTGTAGCTACAATGTTCTAATTTCTAAAAGTTATGTAAAACATAATTCATAATATAATCCTAGGACTCAAGTCACTCAACTGAGAATTATTAGACAATGTCATTCTCCCTCCGATCTATAGATAATGTAGTTTACCTTTCTTGTAGCTTTTGTGGCATTGCACAGTAAAAATTGTGGATATTGACCTATAAATATTCAAACTTTTCTCATTTTTTGATTTTGAACTTAACTTTAAAATCTGTTTATAAATATCTTAATTTTGTATTTTTTTGTGATTTTGCACCCGACAAATTTTTACCTCAAATCGTTGCTGACATGGCAGTCGAATTGAGATGAAAGTTTGAAGTGCATAATAAAATAGATAAGCTCGTTGTCAATGTGTGATCTAAAACATGTAATTGTAGGGTTTGAGATGTCAATCTGGCTGCCATGTTAGCAACGATTTGAGAGTAAAAGTTCGCCGGATGCAAAATTAGAAAGAATACAAAGTTAAGGTATTTATAGGCTGGTTTTAAAGTTGAGGTGTAAAACTAGAAAATGGAAAAACAAATAGAGTATTTACAGGCCAATATCCCTAAAAATTATGATTTCAAATAAATACTCGCAGTTTATTATTTATATCAAATGTCATTGTGATCTATGTAAAATTATCTCTTTTTTACTTTAAAAATAGAGTTAAAATATCAAACTAGCCTATTTCATATAGTAAATTTTAAAATTAGTCTATCAAATAAAAACTTTAAAAATTGGCCACTTTTTTATATAAAAGTACAAAATTACCCCTAACATAAAAATTAAAAAATTTGCCACAAATTCATCCTCACAAACACACTACACATTTAACAAAAAAAAAATCATCACACCAAATCTCTCTCTCTCTCTGCGCGCGAGCGCCGAGTTCAAAATTTTTGTAGGCCACTAACTTAGGGTGCTTTTCAAAATTAGGTCACATTTTTTCGGGCTTGCAAATTTGGGCCATTTATTGTTAATTTTGGCGTAAATGAGCCACATTTGGGCCCGATCGAGCTATTTTGCTCGTGAGACGTGCGTGACTTCACAGTTGGAGCCCGAACACTGATGTGGAATTTTAATTCATTCTTTTATTTGGTATATTTATATACATGTAAAATAAATCATAAAATAATCATAATTAAAAAAACACAAATAAAAAATGAATTAAAAAACAATTTTAAAATACATTAAAATATACAAATAATTGCCTTTGCTCAACGACACATCGGAGGGTCGAAATTAAATTGTAGGAATATATATGTTTCTCAAGATAACAATAATTATTTATATATTTATAAAAAGTCATCTTTTATAATAGGAAAATATTAATTCTCTCTTCTACATGACAATCTAAAATCTCACTATTTGAATTTTTCTCAAATTTCTTTTATTTACACTTATTCTCATTATATACATTCTCAAATGTGTTGGTTGTGAATTCGAGTTTAAAAGCTCGAATTCACAACTAGTTGTTTTGATTGTAAATTCGAGTTTTAAAACTATAATTCACAACCAGTTTGATGAATTCATAACTGAATTGCTAGTGTTAATTGTGAACTTGAGTTTTAAAACTCGAATTCACAATCAACTCTATTGCTAGTTGTGAATTCAAATTTCGTGAATTTGAATTTTTAAATCTTGAATTCACTATTAATAATATTTCTAGTTGTGAGTTGTGAATTCAAGTTTTAAAGCTTGAATTTACAACTACAATTAATGATAGTTGTGAATTCGATTGGTTGTGAATTCACGGATAATTTTTAAATTTTTTATATGCAAGGGTAAAATGGTAAGTGTGGCCAATTTTTAAATTTTTTATCTTAGTAGCCAATTTTTAAATTTATTATTCCAAAATGACTATTTTCAAAATCTACTCTAAAAAAGAACTATTTTTTCTCTCATATTTTATTATAAACTATTCATTTCTTAAATATTCATGCTCAACTCTTGTAACCTATTCCCTTCGTCCTCAAGAGTGTGCATTACTTTTGGTAGCACGAGTTTTAATAAAATATTAGATGAGTGTATTGAGAGTTGAAAAAACTATTTATTATAAAATAAGAGTACGAAATAAAGAGTTAGTGGTGAGTTAATATTAAAAAATTGACAAATGCACACTCTTGTGAAACGTCCCAAAATAAAAATAAAAGCACATTTTTATGTGACGAAGGGAGTATTATGTTGTTTCAAGTAATTGAGACATACAATCTTTATACATTGGACCAAATATTCAAACAATTCCAACGAAATAATCAAATATCAATTGCTATTACAAAATAAATCAAATATATAAACAAATATAACCCACACATTATCGATAGATAAAATTTGAAGTAATGATATTTTCAAATATAAATTCTTTGATACTTCAACTTTGCCGCTTAAATAGGAAGAGAATTGAGCAAAAACAAGTCAGCACTGTAGATTCAAAGTCGATAATGCTAATAGTAGTATTAATTATTAAATGACAAAATTGCCCAAATTATATGTACACGTGTTATACTAACTTTTGACTATCAATCATTATTTATGGAACAGATTGTAATATTATCCATAAATAGATGAAATAATAAAGCACTGAATATTAGATCACACTCCGTTGTATCATCCATTTCGGCACCCATCACGCATTTCACACACTCACACACAAATAAAAAGCCGAGAAAAGATTTAAGAAACTTCGCCTGCAATCTCTGAAAATGACGGAAATTAATTCCGGCGGCCGGAGCTCCAAAGCCTACGACGTCGTAATCTTCGGCGCCTCCGGTTTCACCGGAAAATACGTAATCCGAGAAGCCCTCAAATTCCTCAACGCTCCCAACTCTCCCCTCAAATCCCTGGCCTTGGCGGGCCGAAGCCCGTCGCGGCTGTCGGAGGCCCTCACGTGGGCCTCCGCCCCGAACCCGCCGCCCCAGATCCCGCTCCTGACCGCCGACACTTCGGACGGGGAGTCGCTCGCCCGCCTCGCGTCCCAAGCGAGGATCATACTGGACTGCGTCGGCCCGTTCCGCCTCTACGGGCAGCCCGTCGTGGCGGCGTGCGTCGATTCGGGCTGCGACTACTTGGACATCTGCGGCGAGCCCGATTTCATGGAGAGGATGGAGGCTTCCTACCACGACACGGCGGTGGAGAATGGGTCGCTGGTGATCTCGGCCTGCGGGTTCGACTCTGTGCCGGCGGAGATCGGGCTGCTGTTTCATTCCAAGCAGTGGGCCGGGCCGTCGGCGCCGAACCGGGTGGAGGCGTATCTGAGCTTGGAGTCGGACAAGAGGATTGTGGGGAATTTCGGGACGTATGAATCGGCGGTTCTTGGGGTGGCCAACGCTGATAAGTTGGTGGAGTTGCGGCGCTCCAGGCCGAGGAGGGCCCGGCCCGCGGTATGCTTCTTTTCTTGTTCTATATCGATCAATTTGATGCTACTCTGTTGAGTGTTGACCCCATTTCATTTTGAATTTGGTGGTTTTTAGGTTTGCAGGTAGTAATTGAACATTTTAACTGAAGAATTTGTACATTTTTTGTGCTCGTTTAATCTTGTAGTGTATTAATGTTTATCTTTTTCGCAATTATTAGACCGGAAAAGTTCGAGTAGGGAGAAATGGGATTTAATGAGGAAGATGAAAAATCATCTTTGTGTTGACTTTACGATCCTACTTTATAGGGTCATCTTGAAATTGATATCGATAGATGAAAATTATAGGTGTTAGACTATAAGTTGAAGGCAAAAACTTGTGTACACAATACTAATCTCTTTTAGATGGAATGAAACTTTGAAATATCGAAGGCCGTTGATTATTTCAATCATTTGAGCTAGTTTTGCTTGAATTATATATCCCATTGAAAGGATGAGATTGAAGAAATCTTAATCTTGAGGATAAAAAAAATCCAATCATGCAAAGTAAATGCCCTTAGGTAATGAATCCCTAATTAGGATATCACTAAAATTAGTATTAATCACAGAGTGTGCCTCGATGTATTATAGCAGTGGTCTGATCCATGAAATGTATTTTCAAGAGTCTGACTCAAAGGTGTCTTAGATTTCAGATTGTAGATTTGAGTGATATTACAGCTTTGATCTGAACCATGAAATGCATTTACTAGTCTCGAGGTTTTTCTCCTCAATACAAAAACAAAATGTGTTAAACTAAGCTCTCTACTAACCTATCATTAATTTCAGATTCCTGGACCTGCTCCTCCGAAGGGCTCCATCATCGAGCACGAGAAGCAGCTCGGCCTCTGGGCTTTACGCCTGCCATCAGCGGATTCTGTTGTCGTACGAAGAACCCAGGCCGCATTGACTGAAAACCCCCACGGTTTACCCGGTGTGAACGAGAGTGTTGAGCACGTGAAGAAGAGGGAGGACTTCTGGTCATCCGCGAAGCCAGCCCATTTCGGTGTGAAATTAGGCTCGAAATCGTTGCTTGGTTTGTTTCCGGTGATCACACTTGGTGTATTCTTGGGGCTCTTGAGCAGAAGCAGAGTGGGGAGATGGCTTCTGCTCAAGTTCCCCTCGTTCTTCAGCCTCGGATGGTTCAGGAAGAAGGGGCCTTCCGAGGAGGAAGTCGCGAGTGCTTCCTTCAAGATGTGGTTCGTGGGACGGGGGTACTCGGACAGCAGTCTAGCTTTGCAGGGGGACAAGAAGCCCGACACGGAAGTGGTGACGAGGGTGATGGGGCCGGAGATTGGATATCTGACGACCCCAATCGTGCTGCTTCAATGCGCTCTTGTGCTGCTGAATGAACGCGATAATCTGCCTAAAGGAGGAGTTTATACGCCTGGGATCGTGTTTGGCCCGACTGACCTTGAGAAACGCCTACAGGAGAATGGGATATCGTTTGATTTCATCTCCAAGAAAGGCCTTTCTTCCTGAACACTGCTGCCTGCCTCATCTAAAGCTTTGAACATCTTACATTCCATGATACAGTGAAACAATGCTTCTTGTTGAAATTCTTGGTATGAAAATCAGTCACAAAATGCATATAATCTGTTGTTGTTGTTGTTTTTTTTTAATCAATTAATATTTAAATAAAAAAAATTAAAAACTGTGTCCCAATGAATTCAAATCCAAAACCTTTGATCTTAGATATTAACCACTTTACCGCTAGATTGACACACGTACACACCAATGAATTCGAAATCAAGACTGTGAATTCGAAATCAAGACCGTTGATCTTCTAGATCAAACACACGTGTACACCGTATAATCTGATATATATTTTTATATATAAATTACATAAGTAATAAAGAAATTTAAAGACCGCACAACGATGAGCTTGAATCCAGGATCTCAGGCCTTGGACATTAACCGTCTACAGCTAGGCCAACACATGCACACAGTATAATCTTATGATATTCTCTTTGTCCACGAAATGAATACTCATATTTTCTTTTTGATCCGTCCATCAAATGAGTACTCATTTACTTTTTTGATAAGTGTACCCCACAATAAAAGTGGATCATTTATTCCACACACACTTAATCAATTTCTTAAAATTCGTACCACTCCGGAATAAGTAGTCATTATATGTTGCTTATTCAAGAACCCCGGAATAGGTACTCATTATATGTTGCTTATTCAAGAACTACAAAGCAAAAGCACAAATAAGAAAAGCCCAAGTTATAAAGTAAGTTGATGGGAACGATGGCTGAAGCCCATCAACTTTTCCTTCTTGTTTTAAGTTAAATAATGAGTTAGAAAATTGAGTTTAAAAAAAATCTTAATTAGACGAAAAAATTGGAAGAGTATATAATACAAGTAACATATTATAATAGGATTATATTTGTAAATTGATAATAGTTTATAAGATAATAAAAAAAATAAATTAAGGTTAAAAAACTTATTTTTTTTAAAGAACTTATAAATTATTAAAGCTTAATTTTATAACTTAGGAGCAAGCCCGGCTCGTTAACATTTAAAAAAAGGAAAATTAATTAATTTTCGACCGTTGCACGATTCAATTCTTTTTATGTAATTTTCAATTCCTAATGTAATTGAATTTCCAAATTGCAATTTAATATCCCAGGTTCCTCAAAAAAAAAAAATTAATATCCCAAGGGATGGCTATATAGAGAGGTGGATGCTCATGCTCTAACTACTTATACATGGCGCAAGCGTGAGCCCCATTATCTCCTAAGATTCTAACAGAAGGGATATATGCTGCATTCACCTGAGTTAAATTCTCGGTAGTTTTAACAAAACCCTACAATTTTCTGATCCAAAATTTTACACATTTCACAATTTATACTGAAAAATACTAGTTGCCATTGCTTTACATGATTTCAAAATCCCACATTTGGAACACTGAATTGATTTGGATATACTTTAGTAGCTGGAAAACAGACTTATCACAGTAAAAATGAGGGAAATTTGTTTTAATGTATAAAAATAATTTAAAGATTTAACATACACAGTAGAAGTTGGTACATAAACTGGTAGAACAAATGTACACTATTTCTTTTTCCTACCCGGGCCAGCCTTGGTCTTTTTGTTAGCAGAATTCTTCTCAGATGTCTCCTGTCATAAACAAGAGACCATAATGATTCTCACCAAATTTATTATCAACAGGGATACTACCAGCAAATAACAAACCAAACTAGTAATTCTTTTCTAGAGCGATACACCATAGCTCAAAACCCTGCCTTGGGAGTAAAACAGAGTTGTAAAAGAAAACATGAATATCAACTGCATAACCAAAAATGTAGAGCACCTGTGAATTTTGTTAGAATTTCATACATATTACTCATAGCAGAACTTCTTTTACTATTATGTGACTTAACTAAGGCTGAAACATTGCTCTCTCGACTTCATGAGCCACTGCACAAGCTTCCAAGCCAAGACCAACAGATGCTGCAAATCAGCTTAGGGATGGAAGTGATGCTACAGTAGCATTCACCTTAAGCATGTCACCACCCATTTCAACACCAATTAAGATTACAACGAAAAATTCAAGAAATAACTCTATCTGGTCATGTTGCATTAGGATTGAAGGGGTTCTATCTGAGAGTAAATTGGAGGATAAAGATTTCCAACAGATGCCAAAAATAGATCAAAAGATTTGGTAATGGATTTGAAATCCATAGTTCTCATTTTCCAAAATCTTTGTTTGCTCTTAAATTCTTCTACCCAAACTTAGTTTACAGTCTCTTAGAAGCTTAACTTCTCCAACAGGGGCAGGCAATATACAGATTAACTGAAAATATCTTCAGATTCCTAGAACTCCACTTTCTTTGGCTGACAACGATTATAGTTTTTTTTTTTTTGAGAGAGACAACGATTATAGTTGTTAACACAGAGTCCTTGCACTTTTATTTGCACTAGCAGAAATCATGAGCATTGTAAGTGATTTGTACATCTATCCAAAATAATCAACAAATTAATGCTCATTTTATTCTATTTATATTTTTTCTGAAACAATAACACAAACAAATCGAGAGTCGTAACAGATACAAATGAAAAGAAACTTTGAAGAACTGGGTACAAGTTCATGTAACATATTCCTATATTATCTTGAATTTCTCAAAACAACCTAATTCAAGGGGTAATCAAGGCACTCCAGCACAACTAAGTAATTTTACAATTTATCTAAAATATCCCAGTGTCTGCACATGATTTTAATTCAGCATATTACAAATGGCATGATGCATAGAGGTAGTTATAAAAAGGGAAATGCATATTTCAGCCCCTGCACTTTTCACTTTTCTTTTTACTCTTCTTCTTTTGGAATATAGTCAAGTGCAAGGATAATATCTATGACTAATGGACCCAATTATGAAAAAAATAACAAAAGCTGAAAGCAACGGGACCAAAATATTGGTATTCCCAAATAATAAAGCAAGATGTTCATCACTAGATTCTATATTTTGATAATAAAAGTATTAATGAAAAGTGCTATGGTATCAATATAATCCTGCTTGCGAAAATATAAAGAAGTATGCAGGAACGGATATGCCCACAAACAACCAACCCTTTTAGCCAGCCGTCAAAGAACTAATAATTGAATTATTCAATCAACCAGAAAATACAGTTTTGATTCTTAGTAGAAAGAAAAATACCTTTCGTTTAGCAGGTACCGATGTGTTTGTAACCGGTTTAAAGAATGATTCCAACCTGCTCAGAGCAACAGAGTGAGAAAATGAACTATATCAAGGTTAAAATATTCATTAGATCTCTTATTCATCAGCCAATTCATACCGGCCCTGGGACGATTTATTCTTGGCTGCCTTGATTTTTTCAATTGCCTAGACAACATGGATTGAACAACATATTACAAATGTGATAATGTGTCTTTTCGGCAGTTTTTTGGGGTTGGTTAGTCGCTATTGATACAAAGGAAAGTGGGCATGTACCTTGGTTACTCTGTCACTGTTGAATCCATTTTCATTTACCAAAAAGCTTATCAATCCCTAAAGTAGAAATAGATAAAATTGTCATATATCAAAATGCAAAACAAGTTTAAGAAGATTGCCAAAGCCAATTGCCTGTTCATCTGGAGGTGACCACTTAAGCTCATCATCATTAGTTAACACTGATGGTTCTTTAAAGAGCGTTCGAGCTTCTTGATATGGCCAATCTTCTGGTATCTGGTACCTGAAAGAATATAGTTGCATATAATCATTGAGTAAAATGAAATAGTCTGAGGTACTACATAGATTATCAGAAAAGACAATATTACTTGCACGAACTACTAAAAATACAAATCTACAACTCCTTAATTCCCGTGCCGAAACCAAACGTGTCAAGATTCGTGGGACGGAGGGAGTATTTTAAGAAAGCAAATTGCTTTTGTTCAGTAGGACAGTATTAGCATATGCATACATCTAATTCTATAGATCACAACCAGCCATCAAAGCAAGAAATTAAGATACAACAGATATAAAAATGAAATATGATCTATAGCACACTTGGAAGGGTTTTCATTCTAATAATTTCTGTCTGACTCCTTCCGTAACTCGTAAGATCCACTAGAATATTTAGTGTTATATTCTACTCATCACATAAGAGATTAAACTTTATGTTCAATGCAAACTGCACAATGCTGAACATGAGATTAGTTATCTCCGAGCAAAAAAAAAAAAAATTCTCTTTAGTAAAGAACATTACACATCCTGTTTCTATTAATATAATTGAATATGGTAAACTTAAGCACTTGATACAAAATATGCAGCACCTTTCTTTATTGATATTCTCCAGAATGTTCTCAATCGAGCCATGTTGGCGAATCAGCTTCAAAGCAGTCATTCCTCCAATACCTGAGAAGGTTCAGCACATCTTAGATGAATTTATAGAAAAATCAAAGCAGTAAGGATTTATTTCCAAATTTAGCTTGTGGTAGGGGTTAGGATGCCAGGGTGGGAAGAAAGATATATGCAGCAGTAAGTTGGAATGAATACCCACTTAAGTGTTACCCAAGTCCATATTAAATTTAAGGATAGGCAAGTCATTTTCTTGATCTAGTAAAGACAGAAACAGAACAGAGCATTGAGGTGATGAGAGTGATCTTTATGCAAAATCAAAGAGAGTACATTTCCTACAGATCAGTTACCAGAAAAAAATTTAAATTTGAGAAGAATAGACACAACTGCTGATTAGAGAAACATTCAAGGCAGCAATGGAAAATATAGGAGCAAGGAAGCAGATTTTTTTCCAGAACGAAAGCTCATCTTATTACATTGGCACTTATAGACTTCAGTACTGCACTAACTCCATTTTATTGCACCTGCTTTAAGACTACTGATACCAGCATTAGAGCATAATCATTGGGTTAAGTGGACTTCCATTTAAGTGCCTTTCCAACTGAACATGCCACCGTGCTGTGTGTTTAACAATGAACTGATTAAAACAATTCTGTGCTAAGGGTGTTACGTCAAACTATCCCAGCGCCCTCCCACTACTTTACTACATACACAAGGAAAATGGAGGAAAAGTCCTTGATACCACTTGGACAGGTTGCGCAAAATTACCTCTAATGCTATCACAGTAATCACAACCACAGAGAATGCAAAAGTCTATAAATTGGTCCATTGTGAGATTCAGTTCCTCCAGAACCTGTAACCATCAGTGAATCAGACACAGCAAGTTTAAAAATTGACTGAAATTCCTTAGTACCTTTGAGACTTCAAATTCCATCACTGGGATCTTTTTTGAACTAGGATCCATTAAATGGCGCAAAAACTTCGGAGCTCCAAAAGTAAGGGAATCCATGTCCTCAGAAGCTACAGCATAAACCTAACGAGCAAATGAACTTTACATATACGTACCGAGAACAAAGTAAATCATATCCCATTACTTAAGTTAAATTGTCTTGTTCATAGGGTCTCAGCCATGACACTTCAGAGCACTGATATAGACATAGTAATTCTCTATAATTAAAGAAAAGCTTGAAGCTATTCTTGTTTTGTAGCTATATTTATCACAGATTAGTTTCACCAAGAATTGTTATGACAGCGCTTTTTATCAGATAATCAATGCTATTAACATGTGTACCTTGTCTGCTTTACAAAGTGCGGCACATTGAGCCTCTGCTTCAGAAGGAGCCTAACAAGTGATAACAAATACTATCATGAGAACTGATTTATGGTCCCCGTCCCAAGCCAAATACAGGATTAGATGAAGGAATATGTGTAAAGCACAGAGTTTATGAAAGAACTTATTTCTTTGAATCACCTCAATCACCGGTACTCCCATAAGTCTAAGAAGCTTCTTGCAATCATCATTGTGCTGTTTTGTGACCTGAGCAATTCAAAGTGAATGTCCTAAGTTGTTTTGAATAAGCTGTAGTGAGTCTATTCTATAAATACAACTAAGAGGAAAGTAAAATCTACGTATATAAGTATAATATGATTAAAATTGCAGAACAAGATACAGCTGTATAGTTCAAAGGCCAAAAGAATGCGAGCTCACCTTTACAGTTCTTTTACTGAATTTTTCAATATCCTCCTTGTTCCCAGTCTGCAACAATAAAAGCAATATGTTATGAGAGTTATCAGTACACAATAATTGAGAAGAAGGATTGCTGGACTTGATCAAAAGGAGCAATTGGGCTATAGATGGGTGGTAGATATAAAAATGAATTTTTGCAAGCGTCTATTTGAGTAATCAACCTCCTGTGCGGTATTTAGGTCCTCAGTAGCATCTGCTCGTTTTGAGTATCTGCATTCAGAAATTCAGCAGTAACCTACCATCCAAGATTAATAATACAACGGAGTAAATAAAAACAGCATCTATGGGGCATCAAATACCGCTTTGCAAGTTCTTGCTTCTTCAAGTCTGGTGGTTTTCCATCAAACACATAGCTATTGAGAAAACGGAGAACACCTTAGAAAGAGCTATAAAAATAGGAAACATGATACAAGCAACACGAATAGGAGGGAAGGAAACAAGTTACACTGGTTTAATTCCAGCCTCCAAAAGTCTGATTGTCCTAGAGAACATCCCTTGCAAGTGACTGAAAAACATAATATGAGAGGGGAGGGATGTATATACAAACAATGATGATGAGTGGAGAATGTGAGAGTTTTGTAAAAATATAACAATTTAAACCAATCAAGCTACCATCTCCTAGAAAGCATGCTCTTGCAACTAACAGCCATACAATGTGCATATCAGCTATTGCAAGAATGATTAGATTACTTGTTTTCTGCAATATGATAAAGAAATGTATTCAACAGTATTCCTCTATTCACATCTATAGGTATAAACAAGGTTGAAAATATCATATTTTAAAAATATACCAGTACTTTGGTTTTAAATATATACCATGGATATATAGATAGCACTGTGGATATGGGTGACGATTTATTAATTTATTTAAATTTAACATGGATTTTTCGGGAATGTCACAACAAACTTTAATTAAATAGTACAATGAAATTATATAGTATTTATAATGATGAATATATAATAAACCATATAAACATTGTGTTTTTACTAAAGGGGGAAAAAAAGCATTGTTTGATACTACAGTAAGACTCATAGTGTTCTTAGCACCAAAAGATGCCCTATGAGGTCGAATACATAAAACGGATGCAACTAATGAATAACTTTTTACATTTGCAATTAATTATTTTACGTTTTCTAATTTACCAATAAATCAATGGTATGGTTGAAACTACCAACTTTTTTCGAATTTCTACAATATTTGAATCAACATTCACCCAATTTGTACTATGATTTCACAATATTTTACCATCATAATGAAAAGAGAAAATATTTACCCTTATTAGTATCGATATCAGAACCCTAAAAAATGTGAAATATCCCAAATATTTCAATCATTTGGTATAAGGATATAGCAATAACCTTTTTTTTCACATGACGCATTTTTTACTCCAGTAATTAACATTGAGGACCTAGGGAACTGTTTGTGAAATCTGTAACACCATACATGCAGAAACCTTTAAATTTTGTCAAAAAGGGAAGCTTTACTACATAGATGAAGAACGGTTCCTAATTCCAACTTATGATAAACCTACACAACATGAGATGTCTTAAAAGCTTGCACATAGAGATCCAATACCTAGTCACATCACCAGCTTCATTAGTGAGCATTTCAGTGCCGCTTCTTCCAACAACAATCTGCCATCATCATAAAAAATAAATTATCGAGGTATTAAGTTTTTTCTCGCTGCACTAGGCTCTGAGATTTCGTTCATTATAACAATGTAGCCACTACAAAATCATGTATCCACACTATCAAATGATAAGTTCATTCCTCAAACGCAAAAGCTCAAACAGACCCCAGCGAACGGCCAGATGGAATATTTTTCTTTACTAACAGGATTCCCATATCATTTCTCCATTTGAAAAGACACATTTTGTTCATAAGAGAAAGGGGAATTTACGTACAAGGAATTGGTATATGCTCATGCTGGCATCGATAGCGATTTTGCGGCCAAAATAGCTCTCAAATTTCTGCTCTTTCATCGAGTTTGGCGCATTGTCGGCCAACAGCTTCGTTAAACCCTATAAATTTCGCGAAATTCAAGAGTTGAGACTGTATATACAATTATGCAATGTTGATAGTGAACGAAAGAAATGGATACCTTTATTCCCATTTGATTAGCACAAAAGTGAAGAAATGGCAAGGAATTTGTCGACAGTTAGAAAGAAATGGTAGCAAGGGAGAGTGGGGAGTGTAGGGTTTTGGTTCTTCCCGCCTATTTGAGAGTGCCTTTGATGCGAGGAAGTATATGCTTACAATTTTTGTTCAAACTATCACTTTAAAGCATGTGAAGTGGGCGAGCTCCTTTGGGCCTCCATAGAGGTGGAGCTCTGCTATAGTCCTATTATTTGAAAATCGATTTCTAAATAAAATAAATATTAATATTAATTTCTAAAACTAAAAATTTAAATTACAACTGAATAAGATAAAATTGTGCTCAATTATACTCGACTAAAATCTTGTTGGGGTGGTGATTGACTCGGTCATTGCGGATGCTTGTACCTCGAGCGAAATACACTCAAAATTTCGGTGGAGCTCGTTATGTAGAGTGTTGGTCGAAGCCTCGTTTTCTCCTCATCTCTCCATTTCATAGCATTGTCCCCTTCATCTCATATTGTGCAAAAATAATACACGCAAACATGTTATCGTTGAGTTGTTTTTTTTTTTTTTTTCAGAGTTGAGCAGGATCCTTTGATAATAGCTCAACGTGATTGAAGAACGCCAAAAGCTCGTTCTATGTCCTTCCTTGCAGCTTCTTGAATCACTTTGAACCTTTTCTTCTTCTCGTTAATTGGGAATGTAGGAATCTTCATGAACATTGGCTAATTCGGATAGATGTAGTCGGTTAAGTAGTACCTCATACTGTAGTGAGAGGTGTTAGCCTCGAATTGCACCTACAGAGCCCTTCGCGCAAGAACATCGTTAAACAACAATAACTGATTAAGCACGTTGATGTTGTTATTTGAGCTGAGGACCCCAAAATAAGCATGTCAGATCCACAAATCCTAAGATGCATCGCCTCGCGGATAATTGTTGGCTCGTTGTGATCACCTTGGGTGTGAGCTACTTGCCACGCCGTCGGACAATTCTTCCAAGTCCAGTGCATGATTAAGGCTCCCAAACCTTTCTGGAAAGTCGTGTTTTACTTCGTGCATAGCTAGCAACCTTAGGCAGTCGGTGCTATAGCTTAAAATACTACATCTGACTTAATTTGAAGCACAAGACTTTTAAACATCATCTCATCTGGAGCTCGAAAGACTGAGTTAAGCATTAGATGGTGAAAGTGAGGTGTCATTTGAAAATGCCACATCTAACTAGGGGTGAGCATTCGGGCAGTTCGGGTTGAAACCAAACCGTACTGGAAAAACTCGAACCCAAACCGCCCTAAAAAATTCAAATCAAACCAAACCATTTCAGTTGCCAAAACCGAACCAAACCGCACCGTAAATTTTCAGTTCTGTTTGGTTTGGTTTGGTTTGGCTTAAACTGTTTCATTTTTTTATTTTTTAACCTAAGATATTTTTCCCAAAATGGAATAATTTTGCTCTAAATAAAAAGGGAGATTAGCTTCAACAATGTTAAATAAAAAAGGAAAAACATAAACCCTAGCTTTAAAATGCTAAATATTGAATTTGAATCTAAAATAAAACCCTAATGTTTAATAATTTAATAATTAATTATTTTTAAAATATATAATATATTATAATAATTAATTCGGGTGGGTTCGGTTTAAAAACCTTTCAAATCGAACCTAAACCGAAAATTGGCAGTTTGAAAATTTTTAAACCGAACCGCACCATTTTATCTATAAAAACCGAACCAAACCGCCCGATTTAGTTCGATTTGATTCGGTTTGACGGTTTCGGTTCGATTTTGCTCAGCCCTACGTCTAACTTTTGAGCATCATCTAATCTGGAGCTTGAAAGATTAAAATTGACTATTAATCATCGAACTTTTGACTTTTAAGTATCATCATTTGAAACTCGAAAGACCACAATCAATTTTCGCTCATTGTATTATTGAGTATTACCATTTGAAGTTTGAAAGATCATAATTGACTTTCTATTAGACACCAAAAGCGTGATGTTAAAAGAATTAAAAATATAAAAGATGCTACCTAGAATTGTGAATTATGGTATTTCTAATATGTTTTGGTAGTTTTGCTATATAAAACTAATAGATACATACGCATATCTTTCTCTATACACATATATTGATTTGTTGTAAGTTTTGGAAGATCGGAATGAAATTAAATTTAGGGATCTCACCAAATAAATATTTCGGCTATTCATTATTTTTTACACTAATTATTGGTTGTATATATGTTTCATAAATTATTTAAGAGGTGGTTCAGAAACTATATATATATACATATATTAAAACAAATAAATATTAGATTACATGTAATATTGCTCTCATCATCTCTTGAAGTATCATGTTCTTTCATACTATAACACTAGTCTAATAAGGGGTTTTGAGAGCCGAGTACTCAAGAAGAAAACAATGGTTAATGCAGAAGTCATCAAACAATGAGTTCTCAAACTCTTTTCCATGATAAATTTTGATTCTGCCAACATTCAGTCCATATTGTGCACCAAACATTTTATATAGTTTATTAAACTGACAAAAAGTTTCAGATTTTGTTTTCATGAATGCAACCCATGTATATTTTGAGTACTCATCAGCAAACACAAGAACATACCTCTTACCTCCAAAACTTTCAACCTCAATAGGACTCGTCAAGTTCATATGTAGCAGTTCAAAGCATCTGGTGGTGTTGCATGTTGACAACATTGGATATGCAGTCTTTAGTTGCTGCCTCTTCTGACAAGGTTGGTATACAACATCTCGTTTGATCACAAACTTTGGGAGTCCATGAACAACATCATTTGCAATGAGC
Organism: Salvia miltiorrhiza; assembly: GCF_028751815.1. Lineage (NCBI taxonomy): Eukaryota > Viridiplantae > Streptophyta > Magnoliopsida > Lamiales > Lamiaceae > Salvia > Salvia miltiorrhiza. The sequence continues at coordinate 41,598,761 of NC_080392.1, forward strand.
TTATGGAAATTCTTGAGATCAACATGGCCGAACCTTTGATGTCGCAACTCAACATCATTCAACTTGGCAACATTACAAATGTTATTATCCTCATTTTTGTAGCGGATGTTAGAAGATCTTCTACGCATCATCACACATTGATTGATGTTGTTAAACACTTTACATATTTTCTTGTCAAACTTCACCAACATGCCTGCATCACATAACTGACTTATACTAATTAGATTAGCTTCGAGTCCATCAACATGATAAACATCTCTCAATCTTGGAAACCCTTTAACATTCAGAGTGCTTTTACGCAGAAATTTTCTTTTTGCACCTCCTCCGAAAGTAACATTCTTTCATTTGTTGAGACATAGTCAGTGAGCAACGCTTTAAAACCTGTCATGTATCTAGAACAGCCACTATCAAAATACCAACTTTCAGAAATGTTAGCATGTAAAGATGCGTATATAACATTGCAAGGTTCATCATATTTTTCAGTGTTGGACATTTCTTCAAAATCAAACCTGCTAATGTTACTAACATTCACCACTGAGACATTTAACACAGTAGAGTTTAACGTGACCTGGAGTTGAGCAATAATGGCACGCATAGGACTTAGGTTTCCCCTTTGATTTCTCTTCACGTGAAAATCCTATGTTAGTAATATTTTCCATGATCACACTAACATTTCTCTCTTTGGCACTCACAGTGGTATTGTGATGTTCATTCAACATATTGAGCACTTCAGTTATGTGTCCTAATTTACATCGACCAGTTTGAACTTGAGACAACACTTAATTAAGATCAAAGGTACTTTTGTTTAGATGCTCAAATGTTCTTTCAACACTGACAACCTTATCTTTGAGCTTACCCAATTCAACATCACGTTATGTTAGATGGCCTTCAATTCTGGTAACCTCATCTTTCGACTTTCGATTCTCATCTAGCAACAGACAGATGTCATTCCTCAGTTCTCCACATTGATTGTCCACTTCTTCATACAAGGCTTTATTGTTCTTCATTTCTTTTAGTGGATCAATCATATGTTCTTCAACAACAGCAGTACAAGAAACATCCAGTATGTTAGTATTGAATTCACCAAGAAATATTATTTCATACCAGTTTGTTGTGTTAGTGGAGCTCTCCATTTCATCAACATCTTGAATGTTTGGAGCAATGTTATCAACATTCATCAAATCTGGTTCAGTATCATCATCAGAGATAACAGCAAGCTCTTCAAGGGCTTCTATCACTCCAGCTTCTGACATTTCATCCTCATCAATAGTTGCAGACAACAAAAATTGTTCTTTCTCAGATTCTGAGTAAGAACTAAGGGTGGCTGTAAGTCTAGCTTGTCTTTTTCTCGCAACTGTAGCACACTCATTTGCATAGTGGCCCATGCCTTGACAACCCCTGCATTAAATGTTGTCAGCATTTCTCATCTCTGATGTTGGACTACTGTAGTTCCTCTTAACATTAGAGATGTTAGATGAGGATCCCACTGACATCATTTTGTCTCCAGATTTATTATTTGCTTTCTTCAAAGACTTCATCATGTTGTTGAAGTTATTGACCAACATGATAAGATTAACATCATCATCTTCCAGATCAGCATCTGCGCTCTCAACATTGTCAGTAACATCAATCGTAGAAGCATATTTGTCAACATGAAAGCAACATTCTTATGATAGTAATCAAATTTTTGCTGCTCAAGATTCATCTTGAATGTTACTAACTTACTAACTAAATCACCAATTCTAATCGAAGTAACATTAGCAGTTTCTTCAATGGAAGAAATTTTCATGTTGTACCTTTTCGAAAGTGATCTCAACATTTTACTTACAAGTCTCTCGTTGCTGATCGGTTCTCCAAACCAACTGCCTCATTTGAGATCTCACAAAACTTATCATAATATGCTGGAATAGTCTTATCTTCCCGCATTCTCAACATTTCAAACTTTGTGGTCAACATTCGTAATTTTGTTGTTCTAACACTTGCTGATCCTTCACATTGTTCCCGTAAAATAAACCAAGCATCATGAGCTTCAACACAGGTAGAGATCATCCGAAAACAAGGAACATCAACTAAGATGAAAATAACCTACAAAGCCCTGGAGTTGTGATTGGAAATGATTCGTTCATCTGCACTCCATTGACTTTCTGGTTTAGGAGTAATGTTGCCGACATCATCAATAACACACGGTAGAGTCCATCCATCCAACACAACAACCCAGACACGTTCATCAATGGATTTTATGTACATCTTCATCCTAGTTTTCCACAATGAATAGTTATTCCCACTACTATCCAATGTAGGAAGACGAATCGAAGCATTAGACACATCCATTGGTGGTAATTTTGCACACATGAATCGATTCTTAGTTCGTCAAGAACCTGCTCTTGATGCCAATTGAAAGAATTTAGTGCTCCAAATTACCACAAGTAACACTGTATAATTCGTAAGAGTAGTGTTGATATGAATGTTATCAACCGAATTTTAATAACATTGTAACCAACATGTAGCGAAAATTAAAGAACACATATGAATACTTTTTCACTTATTAAATAAATATAATCCGCGAGTGCCTCAAGGCTAAAAACACTATGATCATCAACAATACAAAGTACAGATTTGAGATCTCTTGGAGATCTATCATTACAGATTGACTGGCTAAGATAAATCTACCTATCTACTCACTGCACTAGAATGTCGAATCAACACAGAAAACAAAACACCCTGCTACACTCCAATGGCCTTGTTGTACTTCAATTCTTACCTTTAACCTCCCGTCAATACAAAGTGAGACTTTACACATTAGCTGCCTAAGCCCCCTTCGTCAAAGCAATCCTTGAAGAACCAGTGTCACGTTTGCAGTAGGAATGTTGAAACAACACATCCGAATAACTCGGACAAAACAGTCTACTACGCTCCAATGTCCTCGATCTTCAAAAGCCCTTGACCTCCCATCAATATAGATTAAGCCTTTACAGATTGGTTGTCTAAGACTCCTCCGTCAAAGCAAGGTTTGAAGAACTGGTGTCATGTTTGCAGCAAGACAAAGTGACGAGTTGGTTGTGAGCGAATGTTAGGTCGGTGAAAATACACTCCCAAAACGTCAGCATGAATGAGGCTTCTTGCTGCTTTTACAGACCTTCATGCCATGGTTAGTTTCCTCCACTTCCCACTTCCATAAACTTCCTATAACCGTTGTAATCCACCTTTGAAAACTGCCAGTTGACCAGTCTGGAATGTTGGTTGAAAGATCATGGGTCCTGAAAAATAGGAACAAACTGCTTACTACTTTGGACCATTCCACTTATTAAAAATGTGGTCAACAAGAACCAAAGAATAATAAAACGTAAAAGGAAGGTAAAGATTAAATATATACAATTACCAATGGAGAGCCAAAGAATGAAGACAAGGCAGACTTCGGAATGTTGGTTGAAGCCCATAAATATTGACACCATGAATGTTATCAACATTCAACCCAACATTGAAAACACGAATGTTATCAACATTCAATCCAACATTGTCGGAGCCAACATTGGCTCTAACAATAATAACAATGAACAACATTTTCATAAGAGTGGATTTTGAAAATAGTCTATTTCTTTTAGTAAACTTAAAAATTACCCACTAAAATAAAAAATTTAAAAAATACCCACACTTACCATTTTACTCTTGCATATAAAAATTTAAACACTACCCTTTTAAAAATTCGTGCATTTTACAACCAAAATTTATTTTTGGTTGTGAATTCAAGTAGTTGTGAATTTGAATTTTAAAGTTTGAATTCACAACCAAAACTCGAATTCACAACCAAAGTTTATTTTGGTTGTGAATAGGGATGGCAACGGGCCGGATCTGGACCGGGTCTGGCCAATACCAGATCCAGATCCGTTTTCATATACTAGATCCAGATCCGTGGATCTGAAAATTTTGGATCCAGATCCAGATCCGTCAGATCCGCGGGTCCAGATCCATGGATCTACTATTTTTAAATTAAATTAAAAAATTTTCACAAAATCAACAACATCTAATTTCCATCATGAAAAATATAACACAAAATACTTTTATCTAATTACTTTTAGTTTTTAATCTTTTGAATATAATTTATTTATTATTTTTAATTTAGTTAATATTATTAGTAAACTAAATATAAAATATAAAATATATATATATATAATAAAACGGATCCACGGGTCGGATCCGGGCCGGATCCGGATCTAAAATTTCAAGATCCAGATCCAGATCCATTTTCAAAACTGAGATCCAGATCCAGATCCGTCGGGTCCAAAAAATTGAGATCCAGATCCGTAAAAATGGATCTGGATCCACGGACCTGGATCGGGTCCAAGATCCACTGCCATCCCTAGTTGTGAATTCAAGTAGTCGTGAATTTGAATTTTAAAGTTTGAATTCACAACCAAAACAACTAGTTGTGAATTCGAGTTTTAAAACTCGAATTCACAACCAGGATTTATTGTTGGTCGTGAATTCACAACTATAAATAACATTAGTTGTGAATTCAAGTTTTAAATGAATTCACAACTAAAAATATTTAGTCGTGAATTCACTTGAATTCACAACTAGAAATATTGTTAGTCGTGAATTCACGATTAGAAATATTGTTAGTCGTGAATTCAAGTTTTAAATGAATTCACAACTACAAATATTGTTTATTGTGAATTCTAATTTTAATTGTGAATTCATAGATCTAATTGTGAATTCCATAAAATTATGTTGTGAATTTATAGATCTGGTGATAAATTCAAAAACATTAATTATTTTTCAATATGCCTCAATTTTCCGGTATATATATAGAGAGAGGGAGAAGACTTGACGCTGCAATTTATTATTCTTGGAAAACTACCAACCACGGGTAAATCAATTAATTTGAAAACCCAACAATTTGTATAGATTGATACTTGACATGTTCAACAGCATCACATCATTCTCACTCACGAACCTATAACTTTTTTGTCCAACTCAATTTTAATACTCATTGAAACAATTTCACATGTGGGCCGTCACCAGAGTATCAATGAACCTCAAACCGTCGAATTTTGGAGCAAAGCTTCCCTTATTCATTGATATTACCCAAGCAATGCTTGGGTGAATGACGAAGCCGGAACCAGGCGAAGGCGGCGCAGTGGTGAGTACACCTCCAGCTCCGCCGTCATCAGCAGCGGTGAGGGCAGAGGAAGATCGACGGAGAGAAAACTGAGAGAGAGAGTATAGAGAGAGTGTAGATAGACCGAGAACACAAGGATTAGATGTGGGTAGTTTTTTAATTTTAATCTTAGGGGCAATTTAGTCATTTAACACAAAAAATGGGTACTTTTTTAAATTTTTATTAGAGTGGATAAATTTTAAGTTTACTAAAAAAAATGGCCATTTTCATATATTGTCTTTTTTTATAAATTATACTCCCTCCGTCCCACCATTTTAGTCCCTTATTCCATTTTGAGATGTCCCAAAAAGATAGTCCATTTTTCTAATTAATACTATAGAAAAATATTACTTTTACTAAATTAACCTTATTTAATGCTTCACTTAAATGTGAAAAGGATGTGTGAAAATAATAAATAAGGGTATAAAAGATAAAAATATAAAAATTAAATGCATTTTCTTAATACGTGTGAAAAGTGGGAGGGGACTAAAATGGTGGGACGGAGGGAGTATAATTTTAAATAACATAATTAACCTTAAATTAAATCTATATGAAAGAATATAACAATGGGCAATGCCTATTGTCTATTAGAGAAAATGTCTGTTGTTATAGGTGGTAGTGTCGTAGGTGCTTGAAAAAATGTGCTCATAGACCACAGACATTGCCTGTTGTCATCAATATATAATACGATTAGCGATTCCTGGCCTCTCCTTAATTCACTCTCCTACGTGGCATATATGAGAATTCACCATTCAAAATCCCTGCAATTCTAGAGCCTATAGCTCAATTCTCTATCGCTGACGTGGCAATATAATTCCACATCAGCTATATTTTATATATACATTATTGTTAGGTCCGGGGGGTCTCGAATAGGTGTATGGGGGGGAATACACCTATAGGCTATTTTTGACTATCTACCGACCTCAATCAGAGAGATCTCAGTCAGAGATAGAAAAGAAACTTTGCATGCAAACCAGACACCTGTTTAACCGAAATTAGTTTTGACCAACAGGGTTGACGACTGATACTGAAAGCTCTTCAGTAAAGAGTTATCAGTTAAGTCACTAGAACTTAACTGATCCACGTAAGGGCTTCAGTCGTGTTTGCAAAGATGAAGATGATATCTCTCTTCCTTACTATCAGAGGATAGTGAGTCAGATTGATATCATACGCAGCGGAAATTAAACTTAGTTTCGAATAGCCTCAGTGGAGCAGATAGTTGGATTAGAGTTTCTCTTTGCTGTTAGTCAGTGTTCAGTTTTATCAATTGAAATAGCACAGTTATGAATGTAAAACTGAAAGCTGTATATAACACAGAGACTTTTACGTGGTTCGGAAAAACTCTTTCCTACATCCACGGCTGGTTGATCAGACCAACAATCCACTCCGCAAGTGCTTGCCTGGTGCACTGCAAACCGTAAACTGAAGATAAACTCTCTTCAGCACCTACACACCTCGCGTAGGGTTTCCCCACCTACACACCTCGCGTAGGATTTCAGCACCTACACAACTCGCGTAGGATTTCCCTGCTAAGCACACCTCGTGCTCAGACTTCCCTTTCAGAGTTCAGAGTACCTTCTTGAACTCCGAGTCACTCAAACACTCTTATGGGGGAGAGGTTTAAACGAGTGCCAACTATACTTACAAAGAACAAGTTCTTTGAAGCAAGTTTGACCTTTGGCTTCTGGGTACACAGATATATGCCTAGGGTCTAAGAGAATGTATGTAATCAGCAGTGACTGATTTTGGCTTTGGAATTCTCTTCTTCGATTCAAGCTTTGAGCGGTTAAGCTTTAGGCTGAGTAGCTATTTCGGCAGAGCTTCAGCTTATGTCGTTGAATCGGTGAAGATTGAAGTGATCCTCGAGCGCTATTTGTAGGAGAACTCTTGAATAGATCCGTTGGCGTAAATCGTCCTCAAGATTTCTTCCGTTGGAGAGCAATTCGAATTTGGGCTGAGGCTTCAATCTTCGAGGTTCCTTGTCTGTGTGGAAACGGCTCTCTTTGAAGGACAGGAGATGTGACATCTCTGAAAAGTAGCCACCAGATAGGAATGACCTCTGCAGAGATAAGATATTGAGATATCTCTGCATTTAATGCGGCTGTACTTTGAGCGTACGTGGCTTCCTCTGAACGTTGGAAGATCAGTCCTAGGAGGAATGTTCAACTGATACTTTACTTTAGTATCAGTCTATGGCGCGCATTAAATAATCAGTCTTCAACTGATTCTTCAACTGACACTTCAGTTGGTAACTCCAGTCTTCATTCTTCAGTCTTCGACACCGCAACTAAACTACAAACGAACTCTAACACTTGAGTTCAAAACGATTCTAGTCTATTACATTTAAGTCCTATGAATTTTGGTATCATCAAAACAAGGGTTAGGATATTCCACAAGGTTCCCAACAATTATTTTATTTATTATATTATACATCACATAACATACCACCTCTCCTAATTCCCAAATCCCATTCCCTGGAATCCCTGCCCTCTCGTCTCCAAACACCGGCGCTCCCTCCCCACCGCCGCAATCTGCTTCGCCGGACTACCCCGCCCCTTTTTCCCGCCGTGATCTGCCCCATCCCATCTCCATACATCGGCCCCACCTTTCCCTTCACAGATCTGTGATCTGCCTCCCACATTTCTCTTCGCCGCGCACAAGGGTTTTACAAAGATCCCAGAAATTTAATCGTTGCTCTGACACGTAAGATCCGATTTTGGGTAGGACAGACGATATAACTCTGATTGCATAGAAAAATGACGACGCCTTCTGCAGCATCAAGAAATGTGCAATCACTGCTGCAATACGTCTCGGTGATAACGTCGCCGCTCGCCTTTCCCATCCACCGCCGCCGGACGCATTTGTCACGCTAAGTCTCGCCGTCGGAGATCTGCACTCCGGCTGATTCGCCGCCACAATCCGCCATGGTAAGTATTGTATTAGGAAAGATTAAATTTGACTATGATTAGTGCTCAATTTTAGAAAGATCAAATTTTGGAAAGATTTACCTCTGCGTCAATAGTCAGTAAATTTTTAGGGTTTAGATTTAACAATGGAAACTTATTCTATTAGGAAAGATTACATTTGAATTTAAGGTAAGTCTTATCATGGCGGCTTCAGCTGATTCGTCGACGGGCTGTGAATTTATTATCTTGATTAGCCATGGTAAGTATTTTCTATTAGGAAAGATTATATTTCATTATTATAAATATGGAATGATTAGTGTGAATTTTAGAAAGAATAAATTTAGGAAAGAATCATTATGCTATACGATTATATGATTTACCTATCAATCAATAATCAATCAATTTTAGATACAAATTAACGATGGAAACTTAATAATATAGGTTTTAGCTATAAATTCATTAGTTCAAATGATAAGAATTTTACAGTCAATCAACGGTGATTTGCGGCTTCCACTGTTCGTTCTGGTTCAAGGTAAGCTTAATTTCTTACTCCCGCTGATGCCGCCAAGAAGGAGGAGGAGGCTTCCGTCTCTCTGAAAATAAATGTGTGTCTGTAAGTATGTGATCTGTTAAAAGGGAGGGGTATATTGGAGTATTATATATCATTGGAGCTTCTATTTATATAATCTGACATCTTAATGCATTTTTGGCTATATTTCATTAGTTTTGTCTGCTTGACAGTGTGGATGTTTTCTCTCTCTCAGTTGTATTTTATATAGTTAATCTTGACTGATCCTTGCAGGATATTCCAGCTCCTGAAATTCTTCAGGCTTTTGAGCATGAGATTGCAAGAGAACTTATTGGTAAGTTTCAGAAACATTTTACTTCCAGTAGGTGAATTTTTATCTTCCAATATTATTTGTTGCTTGATGCATCTGCTAAAAGAAATAGAGATGTTTGCTCTGAATGATGGATAAACTAAGAGTATCATGTACTCGTAGTAATATTGATGTTTGTTTTTAGTGCTTTCCTGTGATATAAATCTCACTTTAGATATATCATATCCATCTGTTGGTTGACAGTGGGTAACTAATGGGGGCTGATTTTCGATTTAATTGTTGGATTTTCGAAAGATGGGTGTTAATGGGGGCTGATTTTCGATTGAAGTTTAATTTATGTTTATGGGTGATTTCAATTTAAATATGGGGGCTGATTTTCGATTGAAGATGGGCTGATTTTCTATGGGTGTTGATGGGTGATTTTAATTTAAATATGGGGGCTGATTTTCGATTGAAGATGGGCTGATTTTCGATGGGTGATTTCAATTTAAATATGGACAGGCTGGATTGAAGATTGAAGATACGAGGGAAAAGGAAGAAGAGGAGGAGAATGAGGATGATGAATGAAGAGGTCTAACATTTTAGTGTGTTTTATTAAGTTTTAACTATTAAGACTATGTTTGATTTGCTATTACTTGATTAACTTTATTATGAATTAGTAGTGTTTTGCTTATATTATTTGGTTAACTTTATTATTAACTATTAAGACGATGCATCTTAGTCTTATACATGTGTGTCCAAATTGCCACCACAGGTTAGGGAATTTAGAGGCTCCTCACATTAGATTTTCAGGATGTCAAGTTTGTGCTGCTGTCTTTGAGTACTAAATATATTTCAGCTTCCTGCTTGAAAGGGTGAGTTAAATTGACTGTATTGAGTTGGATTCATCCAAATTTTCCTAATTCAAATGTCTTTTTCATCCAAGTACTAAGTTTTCATTTTGTATTATTTTGTGATAAATATAGCATCTTCCGTGGATTCATCAATTATGTGTTTCTATGCATTTTCTACCTTCTTCTACTTTATTTTATGAAAGAAGATTCAACTTTATTTGATTTACATATTAAATCAATATTGATGAATTTTATTTTGTTGGTTCGGATACATTTGGCAAAAGATCATCTCAGGATTTAGGGATTCTACAATCAATAAAGCATGGTTGAAATGGGATGAGCAAATCATACTGAAGTTTTTGTGAAATCACATAAGAAGGATAAGGGAAAAAATGGGTTGTAGAGAAGAAAAAGAAGAAGAAGAGGGAATCAAGGGATTTGGATCCAGGTTAAATATAGAGCTTACCTCTACATCCATGGAGACTCGAGAGTTCGGGGAGACAACAGAACATATTGATGAGGTGAACTCTTCATTAGATGGGTTAAATAAAGGACAAGCAGTGAAGATTCAGAGGGAAAGTTTTCTATCATTGTTATCAATTTGCGGAACATTGTAAAAGAGGCGATTTTTGTGGGCTCTTGGATACTCAATCTTTAATCTTTCGATTTTGGTCATTGTTGTTTTTACAAAGTTACATGTACGTACAATTTTTTATTGTATGATTTTTTAGTTGATGATGATTATGTGAGATGTGTCATTCGACAACAAAAAAAGTGTGGAGGGGGGATATGCATTTTCATGCTCCATTTGAATGTTGAAGCATTAAATATTTCAGATTTTTATTGCGATACCAATCATTTCTTTGAGAATTCAGGAACTCTAATTGATTTCATCTGTAATAGTTTGCATTTCTGCATCATAGTTTTTTCTGCCACACATTTTCTTATAAAATAAAAATGTATTGACCCCAAGATGATAGGATGGATAGCAGAGGAAGTAATGAAAGACGTTGAGATAATAACAGGAAGGCAGGGGCTAGAGGAAATCTCAGACATTAAAAAATTCATCTCTGAACTCTTAGTAGTGTGGAAATATTATGTCTATGAAAATAATTTAAAGACAGTTGTTCCAAATAAAAATAGGAAGAAGACGTTTAGTGTTGTTTAGACAATATTTGTTTTATGTGACATATTTATTAATTGTTTCAATGACAATTGTTATCTATCTTTTTTTTGGATCACACAATTCTTACTTTATAATGCATTATTTTTCAAGTTCATTTCGTATTTTTTGAATATATGTTTCACTAAGTCATTTTAGTTTGACATACATTTAGATTTATGTCATGTTAACATTTATTTTATTGTTAAATATTCAAATTTTATAATATATTATGAAATGATTTCACATTTTTTTGTATAAATTATAACATTAAATAATTCCCGTCAAAATGGCGAGTGGCTGGTGGCGGGTTGGTGGATACCCGACAGGTGGCGGGTATCCGTGAGTCGCGTGTATGGGTGGCAAATAGTAGTGTACAAGAAGTTGAAATTTTCTCTAAAATTTGTTGCAGTTTCGTGGTGATTTATTTGTTGGGTGGTTTATTGCACGATGTCGATGCCGAGAAGCAGCAGCGCTCCTACCTCTCAAGCCACGGGTAACGGATGGCGGGTATCCGCAGATCGCGGGTATGGGGCAAATAGTAGTGGGTGACAAATAATTTTTTCGAATATACGTTTTACTAAGTTATTTATAAATTATAAAAGTCATCTTTTATTTATTTTTTAATTTTAGTTTCATGTGTAACGTAGACCTATATTATATTAACAGTTTTTTAGTGATTAATCTCCATAATTTATAAATATATTAAAAAATAATTTTTACTTTTTTTTATATAAATTATAACATCAAATGATACCCGTCGAAATTCGACGGGTTACACACTAGTAGATATTTATGACAACAGACATTGCCTATGGTCTTTGAGAGCATATAATCTGTTGTTGTATCATTAGTATCACTGGTTTTCGATTAGTGTCTTAGGTGCCGATTGTCTATGATATTTTCTGTATACCACACTAATTTTTGTTTGTTGTTGTAGTAGAAAAACACCATTTTTATTTCTTATATCACTTCGAGTTTTGATCGGTGTCGTAAGTCCAAAAATATACATGCCCTCTTATAATATTTAAATATATAAATCAATTAAATCATATTTTTATAAAAATATTTTTTCTAAAATTAAATATTTATTTAAAAATAAGGTTAATTACGTGAAAAATCACGAACTTTGGTACGATTTCCAAACTTTCCATGAACTATTTTTTTTTATCAAATATTCCCTGAATTTAAACGCCTGAACAATTTTCCACGGTTTTTACCTCCGGTGAAGGTCCGGTCTTAGTTGGCGCCTATGTGGCAATACCAAGCTGACATGACGCCTACATGGTAATACCGAGCTGACGTGGCCTCCTACTTGAAAAAAAAAACAAAAAAATAGAAAATCAATTATTTTCCCTCCCCTTCCTCCAGGTCGGCCGGTGGACCGCTGCCTTCCTCCGGCGAAGCAGCACCGAGGACCACCACCTCTGTCTTCCTCCTTCGCGACGATCACCACGCTCGATCTCAGACCCGAAGAGCTATGCCGTTCCAGACCTCGCACCGTTCCAGACCTCGCGCCGCTGCTGTGCTCGCGCCGTTCTAGACCTCGCGCCGCCTCCGAAGAGCTATGCCGTCTTCGTTTCCGATCGTCCACAAGAAATCCCCAAAATCCTCCTCCCCAAAACCTGCACCGCCACCCTCTTCAAATCAGCGATTGTCGTCATCCTTTTCCACCGCATTGAACCCCCTCTACCGCCCTCTCTCTCTCCACCGCCCTCCACCATCATCATCACGAAGACCCGCCATGAGAGACGGGGACGCGAAGGGGCCGCAACTGTTGTGCTCGCTGCCCCTAATTTCAGCAGATGCGGCCAAAATTCTACCTCCTCCGCCATACCTGCTCCACTGTGCCTCCACCGCCGCTATCTTCCCAATTTCAGCAGATGCAATCAAACCTTATCTTCCCATTCATCTCAACTCACGCCACCTCCTCCTCTCTCGCCATTGCTCCCTCTCTCTCCATCGCCCTCCACCACCAACATCACCAGATTCGCCGCCACCAACCACCCCCGTAGCTCCACCGCCTCCCCTGGCATGGTTGGACTCGCAAATTCACCGCCTCTAGCCCTGGCATGGTTGAGCTCGCAGATCTGCCGCCACCAACCACCCCTGTAGCTTTGCCGCCTCCCCTGACATGCTCGCAGATCCACCGCCACCAGCCACGGTGGCGAGTTCGACCCCCAACCGAGAGAGAGAGGTTTTTGGCTCAAAACGACGTCGTTTTACCCCCAACTAAACGACGTCGTTTCTTTTCACCGCCGGCTACGCCATGTCAGCACTCAATTTGGGATTCTTGAAAGTCATGGAAAAATTGTTCAACACGTTAAGTTCAGGGAATTTTTTTTGATAAAAAAAAGTTCATGGAAAAGGGTATAGTTCATGGTTTTTGGCGTAATTAACCCATTATTTTTCAATATGCCTCAATTTTCCGATATATATATATATAGAGAGGGAGAAGAGAGTACATATAGAGAGAGGAGAGACTTGACGCTGCAATTTATTATTCTTGGAAAACTACCAACCACGGGTAAATCAATTAATTTGAAAACCCAACAATTTGTATAGATTGATACTTGACATGTTCAACAGCATCACAACATTCTCACTCACGAACCTATAACTTTTTTTTCCAACTCAATTTTAATACTCATTGAAATAATTTCACATGTGGGCCGTCACCAGAGTATCAATGAACCTCAAACCGTCGAATTTTGGAGCAAAGCTTCCCTTATTCATTGATATTACCCGAGCAACGCTTGGGCGAATGACGAAGGCGGTGCAGTGGTGAGTATACCTCCAGCTCTGCCGTCATCAGCAGCGGTGAGGGCAGAGGAAGATCGACAGAGAGAAAACTAAGAGAGAGAGTGTAGAGAGACCGAGAACATAGGGATTAGATGTGGGTAGTTTTTTAATTTTAATCTTAGGGGCAATTTAGTCATTTAACACAAAAAATGTGTACTTTTTTAAATTTTTATTTGAGTGGATAAATTTTAAGTTTACTAAAAAAAAGTGGCCATTTTCATATATTGTCTTTTTTGATAAATTATATAATTTTAAATAACACAATTAACCTTAAATTAAATCTATATGAAAGAATATAACAAGCAAATCAATTTTTGTAAAACAAGACTATCAACACACATCTTAGCCATTTTGCTATATACTCAACGAATAGGGGTGTAAATTCGGGTAGAGGATATCAGGCATTATTCTCACCCGACTCGATACCCTCTCAAATCATAAAGAGGGTCGAGTGCAGGTATTATCTTTCATAAAAAATCGGGTATCGGTACTCAGTTCGGGTAATGTGGATACCCGCATACCTGCTTTTAAATTGAATTAATTAATTTATTTATATTTATTATCAATTTTATTATAATTATTTTATTTCTTCAAAGTTCAAATTAAATCTATTAATCTAAATATTTAATAGTTTCAAAACTCTACACTTCAACACAACAGTCAACGACTCAACACAATGAAGTACCCTCATTTTGCGCGTCGAGTATCCGCGATTTGCGAGATAAAATACCCTCACTTTGCATGAATTCAAAAAATAGCGGGTAATTGAATATTCGCTACGAGTATTCAAATATCTGCATACGCAATGCGAGACAAATTACGATAATATTTTTGGATGATTTTATTGATCGAGTATCTGTAATTTGTAGGTAGGGTACCTGACTCGTCCCGAATTTACACAACAACTTAAATTCAGTTGTCAAGTTGTCTGTGAAGTTATTTCGTGGTCCCGTCTGACAAACGGCAAAAAGTATAGGTGCCGAAATAATTTATTGAGTAGGCCATCACATCTAATACGAGTAATATTTTCTCATAGGCCTTCACATAAATGTAAACAAATCTTATACTTCAAGGACAACTTTACATTTGACGGCATATCATTTAATTATATTACGAGTATGCTAATTAAGGGCTCTTTCGGTACAGTATACCGAATAATAATGTGTCATGTGTTTGATTAAAACATCTTTTATATATATGATAGAATGTATTAAAATATTTATAAAATATATATTATTTTGTGTGTTGTATTAAAATTATATAAAATTAATAATATATAGAATTCCTTAAATCAGCATAATATTAAAATTATATAAATTTAAAAGAAACAATTTGCTTCCACAATAATATTAAATTGAACAAACTATCTTCTTACAAATTGTATCTTTTTCTTTAGGTCCTGAATCGGTGAACTCTTATGAAAAAATTGATGTGAGATTTTAAGTCAAAATTGATATGGGATTCAAATTGTATTATTTCATTTAAATTTTAATTGGTGAAATATAATGAAAAGTAGATGTGTGATTCAAATTATATTATTTTATTTGAATTTTAATTGGTGAAATATAATGAAAGTAGATGTGGGATCCCAAATTTCTCTAACATGAAAATAAAAAATCCTGAAATTTTCATGTAGCAACTTGTATAATGTGGTGCTATTAATTCAAAATGCCTAGTTAAAAGATTGAAAAATATATCATATAATCTCATATGATTATTAGAAACTAATCAATATCATAAAATCTTCGGAATGAACATGTGAAACAAATGAGAAAGCTTAATAAATCAAGTACACCACCCATGCGATGCATTAGATAATTGAGTTATATATTTGTATGTCTTCTAATTATGATGATTGTAAAAATTAATAATTTGAAATATATGGTAATATTTTTTAGAAGTAAAATATGAAAATTTAAAATAAAATATATAAGCATAAATTGACAATCTTTATTTCATTAAAGCGAAAATGTATCTAAACATGAAGAATGCACCTAATATATTGTTTTGTAAGAGAAAAAAAACTAATATATTTATATATTTAATTTTTAAGAATTAAAAAGAGTAATATATTTAGTTGTCATGAATTCCTATAATTTTTTTAAGAATAAAAAGTAATATATATATATATATATTTGTTTTAATAAATTTTCCATGGATTATGCTATTGTAACATTTGCATTAATTGTGATAATTATTGAAAATAAAATCTGCAATTTGTTTTTGGACAAGGGGGACTGTGGAGCGGTGAGGTTTGAACCCTATACCTTATATACAAGAGTTCGTATCGCTTGGATGTCCCCTTGAAGATGTTTCACTATATATAATATATAAATAAATTTGCTCATTTACTTATAATATATGTGTGTGTGTGGGTGTGTGAGATCTAGATTGATGGATGATCAACATTGATTTTCAAATAAATTACTACATTTTACAATAATGTTTTTTCTATAATAATAATTTTATGTTTACAATAATGTTTCCTTTAAAACTATGTTTATATACAATAATATATATTTTACATATTACAATAATGCCTTGTTATATACAATAGAATATGACATAGTTTTCATATAATACTCGTCTAAGCTCTAGCAAAATCATTTTTGGTTGCAATGTTAATTTTTAAACAAAATCCTAACTCGGTTGCTAATACGAGTTACTTCTAAATCTAGAGGTGGAACACCCTATCCCATTAGGCGCGCACACACACAACAAGACACATATAAAACCCGAGAATGATTTAAAAAAAAACTCCGCTCCCTTGGCCTTGGCCTTGCCCTGCAATCTTTGAAAATGGCGGGAATCAATACCGACGTCCGGAGCTCCAAAACCTATGACGTCGTCATCTTCGGCGCCTCCGGTTTCACCGGAAAATACGTAATCCGAGAAGCCCTCAAATTCCTCCACGCTCCCAACTCGCCCCTCAAATCCCTGGCCTTGGCGGGCCGAAGCCCGTCGCGGCTATCGGAGGCCCTCGCATGGGCCTCGGCCTCGAACCCGCCGCCCCAGATCCCCCTCCTGACCGCCGACACTTCAGACCCGGACTCGCTCGCCCGCCTCGCGTCCCAGGCGAGGATCATACTGGACTGCGTCGGCCCGTTCCGCCTCTACGGGCAGCCCGTCGTGGCGGCGTGCGTTGATTCGGGCTGTGACTACTTGGACATCTGCGGCGAGCCCGATTTCATGGAGAGGATGGAGGCTTCCTACCACGACACGGCGGTGGAGAATGGGTCGTTGGTGGTCTCAGCTTGCGGGTTTGACTCTGTGCCGGCGGAGATCGGGCTGCTATTTCATCTGAAGCATTGGGTCGGGCCGTCGGCGCCGAGCAGGGTGGAGGCGTATCTGAGCTTGGAGTCGGACAAGAGGATTGTGCTGAATTTCGGGACGTACGAATCGGCGGTTCTTGGGGTGGCCAACGCTGATAAGTTGGCGGAGTTGCGGCGGTCTAGGCTGAGGAGGGCCCGGCCCGCAGTAAGCTCATAAATTTGATGCTACTATGTTACATGCATGCAACCGCTCTAACTAAGTTTATATATATAATGGTGTTTAGTGCGAGAGATAAAATATGATTGATAATATAATTTAATTTGGAGGCGGCACCTTAATGTAGCTAAAACCTTTTAGTCATAGGAAATTCGAATCATACAAATAAAAAGGGTTATTAGCCTGTAAATACATGAACTTTTTATATTTTCTGAAATTTAACATGACTTTTATTTTTAGCCCATAAATACACGAACTTAGCATTTTTTCTGATTTTTGACACCGACATGAAAAAACTGTATTTATTGTTGAGGTGGAGGCCGAAATACATGACGTGGATTACGAAATATGCACTTGAATTGAGTAATTTGATTCATTATTTTGATTAGAGAGTGAATGACATGGTATACCGGCCTTCACGTTAATAATAAATTAGAATTTTTTCTTGTCCATGTCAAAAATCAGAAAAAATGTTAAGTTCGTGTATTTGTGGGCTAAGAATAAAAGTCATGTTAAATTTCAGAAAATATAAAAAGTTCGTGTATTTACAGAAAATATGGAAATAATAGCATTTCTGACTAAAATACCATTTTAGTGTGTAACAGTGTAAAATACACTATTACACACTTTTTAGAAGCGAAAAAGTGTATAACAGTGTAAAATACACAGTTACACATTTTTTCGCAATCACACATTTTTACATTATTACACACTTTTGTGAAAAAGTGCGTAAAATACACTATTACACGATTTTCGTGATTATTACACGATTTTTGAAAAAGTGCGTGACAGTGTATTTTACATTGTTACACACTTTTACGTTATTACACATTTTTTTTGCGAAAAAATGTGTAACTGTATTAAATGTATAATTGTATATTTACATTTAAAAATGGTAGTTTTTCCATATTTTTATTTGGATAG
Organism: Salvia miltiorrhiza; assembly: GCF_028751815.1. Classification (NCBI taxonomy): domain Eukaryota; kingdom Viridiplantae; phylum Streptophyta; class Magnoliopsida; order Lamiales; family Lamiaceae; genus Salvia; species Salvia miltiorrhiza. The sequence continues at coordinate 41,616,874 of NC_080392.1, forward strand.
ACACTTTTTCTTTTTCTTATATAACAAGGGCTAATTGAGGCCATTACTCTTTAATTTGATCAAATGTCTTGTTTGAATAATTTGACCCGTGATATAATGCAGCCCCCATCCCCTAATAATCTAATTGAATACTTATTAATTTATCACTCTGGATTGATTATTTAATTATATTTTATCCTATCAATTTAATTTTATACTCCCCCATCCACCAATTCGTGACCTAGGGGAGGAAACAAGAGTTTTAAGAAGAAATGTATTGTTTATTAGTTGAGTAGAGAAAGAGACCCATATTATTTATTAGTTGAGTGGTAAAAGAAACCCACAAAATGTATTGTTTATTAGTTGAGTGGAGAAAAAAATGTATTGTTCATTGGGACTCATCGATTAAAAAATGTATAAATAATTACTAAAAATGGACAGGATACGAATTGATGGACATACCAAAAAGAAAATTAAGACACGCATATTGGTGGACGGAGGGAGTACATTTATAAATACCACTAAAATTATGATATGTTGTAGTTGGATAATTGTTCTACGTGTGATAAAATAATGAAACGTTACTAATCAATTTAGTGACGACGATGAAGCGCAGTCTGTTGGTAAGACGCTTCACCTCCAACCAATAGGTCGGGGTTCGAGTCACCTTAGGAGCTAGAGTGTGAGTGAGTTTTTTCCTTTCTTTGGTTGTAACAATTTTTTTTAAAAAAAAAATCAATTTAGTGACATTTGAAGACATAAGTATTTTTGTGATATTTAAAAGTGTAATTGTTTTTGTGACATGTGAAACTAGCCATAACTATATTTTTTTGATAATATATTTTATAATTAGTTCTTTGAAAATTGTAATTTTATTAATAATTAAAGTAGTATAATAATAATTGTGAGGCTTGTATGTATCCAGTGTCCCACAATTTTATGTGTGCCACTGTATCTCATGCTTATATCTATTATTTTAAAAATATTTTTGATAAAAATAAAATTTATTATGATACTATGAATTATATTTAACTTTTATTTAAAAAATTAGATTTTTTAAAAAGTATATACCATGACTTTGAATTTATCAACCTATTATTAGCTAATAAAAGTGAAATTAAATGATAAAAAATAATTATATACCCTAAATTGATGGAATAAACCCTAGTTAATAATCACAAAATTAAACTAAAGCATATAAAGTTGAAATTGAAGAAATAATATATAAGAAAATAAATAAAATTGAAAGTGAGACATAAAGTGTGGTACACTGAATCTCATTCCGCGGATGGGATCCTCTGTCCCACAATTTAGTGTGTACCATCGTGTACCACTCTTAATTTGTTTATTTTATAATTATTTGTTGTAAAAATAAAAAATATTATTATATTATTGTAGTGGGCAAAATTCGTCAACTTGGCTCAAGCCCAATTAACATTCCAAGCTGGACTAATGAGCCGAACAAACCCGGCCAGTCCAGCCCGACAGACCTCGGACCAACTTGGATCATTAACAGGTTGGCCCAATTATTTAAGAAAACTTGTCGTCTAGCCCAATAAGTGAAATTATACTCATCACAGGATCAACCTGGATCGACCCAGGTTGACTATCCACTTTAGGTCCAAATTGTCTAAACAGTCGGGCTGCATTCGGCCTAAGCCCACCAAGCTAGCTTGCCAGTTTGGCACAATCCTAAAAAGCCCAACTAGTCAAACGGACTGGTCCGTCTAGCCCGAAAAGCTATAGATCGACTTAAATCCACAACCAAGCTGGATATATCGCATGCGGCCCAAGGGTTATAGCCAACCTGGATTGACAAGGTTATAAGGCCTCCCAGCCGTCAAACCCTAAAAAGACGTCTTCCACCAAGCTGATGCAGTCAGAGGGAGATCTTCATGATCCCGTCCAAATCGCAACAACCGGAGGGATGAGGGTTTTGATGGGGCCAGACTGTAAAAACCCTAGCGGCTGGATGTCTCCTATATAAACATCCAGACTAGATCATAAGGGGGGACGAAAAATCCTACTTGCTCTCGACTCCTTGAATTCTCTCTACTCCGCCGCCACGCTAATTGCTCTTCCGAGCCGGAAATAGCCAACTTGGCCTATCTCCGCCTCCCATATTCCACTATTACAACACACTGTCACCGTTTTCACCCTCCGATGCCGCCTACAGCCTGGAACAACCACACATTCCAGCCTGTCTTTCTCTCTCATTTAATTTCATTTATAATTCCGCTTTGCTATTCCGTTACTGACTTGAGCGTCGGAGGCTCTACGGTCGACACCCCCACCCGGTGCTCAACCTAGGGCTCTTACGTATTCTTGTGTTGACAGGTTGCTAGTGCCCAATCTATCCGGACGTGCAGACGTCAACTTCAATTGTAGATTTTAGCCTCTACAATTATGAACTCTAATTGATATTTATAATTAAAAATTGAAATTTAAAAAAATTATATACCCTAACTTTGAATTAATTAACCCAAATAATCAATCATTAATTCAAATAAATATAAAAAAATTATTATAAACCCTAATTGGATGAGTGAACCCTTGTTAATTATTTTTTCTATTATATTAAAGCATAATATATGAAGATTGAAGAAAATATAATTATAAATTAGTATAATAAATTAAGAGTGGTACACGATGGTACACACTAAATTATGGGACAGAGGATCTCATGTGGTATGCGCGGGTGTGAGAGATAAAGTGAGAGTAAAATTGTGTCACAATTTTGTTATGGTGTGTATTATAGCTGTGATCTGAACTATGAAATGCATTTATCAGTCTCGAGTAGCAGCTGCAGGTTTCCCTCGTTTAAAAACTAAGCTCTCAACAATCTTATCTTAAATTTCAGATTCCTGGAGCTGCACCTCCGAAGGGCTTCACCATCGAGAAGCAGAAGCAGCTCGGCCTCTGGGCTTTACGCCTCCCATCAGCGGACTCTACCGTCGTGCAAAGAACTCAGGCCACATTGGCTGAAAACCCCCACGGCTTACCCGGTGGGAACGAGAGTGTCGAGCATGTGAAGAAGAGGGAGGACTTCTGGTCATCTGCCAAGCCAGCCCATTTCGGTATAAAACTAGGCTCAAAATCATTGCTCGGCTTGTTTCCCATGATCACGCTCATTGTATTCTTGGGGAACTTGAGCAAAAGCAGAGTGGGGGAAGTGGGGAGATGGCTTCTGCTCAAGTACCCCTCGTTCTTCAGCCTCGGATGGTTCAGGAACAACGGGCCTTCCGAGGAGGAAGTCGCGAGTGCTACCTTCAAGATGTGGTTCGTGGGACAGGGGTACTCGGACGGCAGTCTAGCGTCGCAGGGGGACAAGAAGCCCGACACGGAAGTGGTGACGAGGGTGATGGGGCCGGAGATTGGATATCTGACGACCCCAATCGTGCTGCTTCAATGCGCTCTCGTGCTGCTGGAGGAACGCGATAATCTGCCTAAAGGGGGAGTTTATACGCCCGGGCTCGTGTTTGGCCCGACAGACCTCCAGAAACGCTTGCAGGAGAACGGGATATCGTTTGATTTCATCTCCAAGAGAGCCCTTTCTTCCGAAACATTGTTGCCTGCCTCATCTAAGCTTTGATCATACGTGTTGCAATAAGTTGGATATGACACCACACATACGACACTAATTTTTGTCAAAGTCTGTGGTCTTATGTTTGTCTGCGGTCTTTTAGCATAAAAATACGCTAATATAATTGACACTAAACTTATGTGTACGTTGTGTTGCAATTGAAACAGCTACAAAGTCATATTGTAATGCAATACACACATTATTATTAAAACAAATATTGCTATAGAGTAAACTTACAAATACATATAATTTCACATGTTAAATTAATTATTATCTTTAGCTATAGTTGTTGTTGCTTGTAAACATATGCATTAGTTTGTGAAAAGCCTTTTGAGAGCTCCCACCATTCTCAGAGGCTGCTTCCCTGGCTCTCTCCCTCACAATCTCAGCCGCCTTGTTGATGTTCAAATCTTCCATCATCTGCCTCACCACTCGGCCAATCTCGTCCCCGTCGACCGCCCCTTCCCCTCCGCGGCTCCACTCCTTCATCCACATGCCCAAACCAGTCTTCTCAACAGCTTCTGCATTCTGTTAGAACCGGGTACACGATCGAGATATTACAAAATAAATATTTTGAGATAATACAACTCAAAATAATTGAAAATATTACAAAAGAAATAATTTGAGAAATTACAACTCAAATAAATATATACAACTGAAATACACTGTATAAATAAATTATACGTTTAAACAAATCAAGTCGAGTCGAGATGAATCTCTTCCCGCAAGAAGATTATCGCCCCGGTAGTGCTCTTCGGTTTGGCGTATCTTCCCCAAAGGTAAAACGACTTCGTCTCGTCAGATGTAGCACCACAATCCGGCGAGCTCCGGCGAACTGAATAGGATCAAGAACTGAGCTAGAGGTTGAGGTGGAATGCAGAATTTGATGTGAGTTGTGAGTTCTCAGAGTCGTTAGTTCTGAGTTGTGAGTTCTAAGTTGTGTGTTATGAGTTCACAACACACCCGTATTTATAGGTGTTAAACCTAGTGTGAACGGCCGGTGTGAACGGAACGTCAGTCAATTCCGGCGGGTGCGGTAGGTGGCCGCAATCGTTGAACGCGGTAGGTGGCCGCAATCGTTGAACTCGGTAGGTGGCCGCAATCGTTGAACGCGGTAGGTGGCCGCAATCGTTGAACGCAGAAGTTGAAACTGATTTTCCCTCTTCAACATCCAAACTTTGACATACAATATCTCACTCACCGGAAATCGGTTTTGAGACTTCAAGTATATCACGTTGATCTACTCGAGATGTAGATTAACATCCAATCATTATTTTAATTAAATAATAAATATTTAATTAAATAATAATTTCCAGATATGGCATTAAAACCATATTTCCAACAATCCCCCACATGAGTGAGAAATCAGTATGCGAAAGTATGCAAACACTTAGCTCAGTCCTCTTAAGATACAACATTGCATTTGGAAAGGTAGCTTGTGGCTTTGAACCTGCCATAGTCAATATTATCGAGTATACCGGCGGCCTAGTGGATTGTGTTCCTTGAACTAGTCCTCCTCGGTGTATACTGAGTCAACAATATTGACACAATATTGCTTCAATCCTTATTCGTTCTCACGTTTGTTTCCATTACAGGCCTTGGAACACCTCTTTGGATTCATAAGTGTTTCAATCGAAGCGGCCCCACTTCACACTTACATAGGTAACTCTTAACTCAAGTATCCTGCTATACTTGTCCTCTTCGAGGAGTTCTAGAGTCATTAAAAGTCAAAGACTTAACCTCACCACGTGCAGGTTTCCGAACACTCACTGTTCTACAAGGAATAGGCAATTCGAGTGTTCAACACACGGATTTTCATAACTTAGTTGTCCCATTGAACCAAGTTCTTGGGATCCTCCAGTCATCATGGTTGGGTTGCCACTATGATTATCCTTAATTTGTGGACTTCAAACCCATTCCCCCTAACAGTTTATACATCTGATCTCGATGGATACTTTTTGTCAAAGGATCCGCTATGTTATCAATTGATCTTATATAATCAATTGAGATAACTCCACTAGTGATCAAATGTCTCACGGTATTATGACGTCGACAAATATGTCTCGACTTACCGTTATACAAATGGTTTTGTGCTCGTCCGATAGCAGCTTGACTATCACAATGAATTATCACGGACGACACAGGTTTCGACCAACATGGAATATCCTCGAGGAAATTTCTAAGCCACTCGGCTTCTTCACCAGCTTTATCCAAAGCTATGAATTCTGATTCCATGGTCGATCTAGCAATACATGTTTGCTTCTTGGATTTCCAAGACACAGCACCACCCCCCACAGTGAATACATAACCGCTCGTTGAAAACGAGTCTTTGGCATCAGATATCCAATTTGCATCACAGTACCCTTCAAGTACAGAGGGTTCCCTAGTATAATGAATCGCATAGTTTTGAGTATATTTCAAATATCTCAAAACCCTTTCAAGAGCTTTCCAATGTTCATTACTAGGGTTAGCTGTAAAGCTGCCCAACTTGTTGACCGAGCATGCTATATCGGGACGAGTGCAATTTGTTAGATACAACAAGCTCCCAATAATCTTCGCATATTCTATCGCGTCAACAGGTTCTCCCTTGTGTACACTCAAATGCACACTAGGTTCCCATGGTGTCTTAGCTATTGGCTTGTCAAAAGCGTTGAATTTCTTTAACACTTTCTCAACGTAGTGAGATTGTGTTATAGTAATACCATCAGGTCTTCTTAGAATTTTAATTCCAAGGATAACATCAGCTAAGCCCATATCTTTCATGCTAAAATTTTTACTTAGCATGCCTTTGGTTTCTTGAATCACTCGGGAATTACTTCCCATGATGAGCATGTCATCTACATAAAGACAAACAATAACATATCCGTTATTAGAATTCTTAATGTAGATACATTTATCGCACTCATTGATTCTGAATCCATTTGACAACATTACACTGTCAAATTTTAAATGCCATTGAAGCGGTGCTTGCTTCAACCCATATAAAGACCTTTGAAGTTTGCATACTTTGTGCTCTTGCCCAAGTACTACAAACCCTTCAGGTTGCTTCATATATATTTCATCTTCCAACTCGCCATACAAGAACGCAGTTTTCACATCCATTTGGTGAATCTCGAGATTGTGCAAGGCAGCAATAGCGAGAAGCATCCGAATAGAAGTTAGTCTGGTCACAGGTGAATAGGTATCGAAGAAATCGTACCCTTCTTTCTGCCTGAAACCTTGAACGACAAGTCGGGCTTTGTACTTATCTATAGTACCATCAGATTTGTACTTCTTCTTTAGGATCCATTTGCATCCTAAAGCTTTACTTCCAGGTGGTAGATCCACTAACACCCAAGTATGATTCTGCATAATGGAATCAATCTCAATATCGATGGCTTCTTTCCAGAGAGCTGCATCTGAGCCAGACATAGCTTCTTTAATCATCACCGGTTCGCCATCTAGCATCAAGACAACATAATCCGGTCCATAGACATTAGCTTTTCTAACTCGTTCCCCACGTCTCGGTTCTACATCCATAGGTTTAGACCTTGGTCTTTTCCTATTAGGTGGTACATGATTAGAACCCGTGGCATCATCTACTTGAGTAGAATTACTAGCTACTTCCATAGGTTTAGAACCTGTAGCATCACCATCAACTCCATCATTAGAGTTCGATATACCTTTATCCTTGTTAGGATAGATATTTTCAAAGAATATAGCATTCCTTGATTCTATCGTTGTCCCAACATGTATATCAGGTATCTCCGATCTGTGCACTATAAAACGATAGGCACTGCTATTAAGTGCATGACCAATGAAGATACAATCCACCGTTTTAGGTCCTATTGTAACTTGCTTTGGTAAAGGCACTTCTACCTTGGCTAAACACCCCCACACTTTGAGGTATTTATACGAAGGTTTCCTTCCTTTCCATAGCTCATAGGGAGTTACATCTTTCCCTTTGAGTGGAATCTTGTTCAAGATATAGTTGGCCGTTAAGACAGCTTCCCCCCACATGTTCTGGGGTAATCCTGAACTAATCAACAAGGCATTCATCATCTCCTTAAGAGTTCGATTCTTGCGTTCAGCAACGCCGTTAGATTGTGGTGAATAAGGAGCCGTCGTTTGATGGATTATACCACTTTCGTTGCATAATTCAGCAAACGGAGCTACATATTCTCCACCTCTATCACTTCGAACCATCTTAATTCGACATCCAAGTTGATTCTCGGCTTCATTTTTGAAGTTTCTAAAAGCTTCAATAGCCTCATCTTTACTTTTCAATAAGTAAAGGTAACAATACTTTGTGCAATCGTCTATAAAGGTGATAAAGTACTTCTTGCCACCTCTAGTTTGCACGAACTTTAAATCACAAACATCGGTGTGAATAAGTTCCAAAGGTTGAGTGCTCCTTTTTACCGATTTAAACGGTAACTTAGCCATTTTGGCTTCAACACAAACTTCACATTTTTCTTGTGAGTTGTATTCATCAACTTTTAGTAAATTCATTTTTACTAATCTCTTTATAGCATTTAGATTAACATGTCCAAGTCTACAATGCCATAAATCAGAACACTCAATCAAGTAAGCAGAAGAAGTTGATGCATCTTTATTGATTTTAGCCTTGGCAGGCTTACAAGCTCTTACACCAAGTTTGAAAAGTCCTTCGGAGGCATAGCCTTTCCCTAGGAACTTTCCCCACTTGCGTATTACAACATAGTCAGATTTGAAAAACAATTCAAAATCCTTATTTGTAAGCCTAAAGCCCGAAATTAAATTCTTTCGGACAGTTGGAACGTGTAATACGTCTTTCAATGTGATCTCCACGCCCGACGTGAGTTGAAGAATCACATCTCCCATGCCAAGGACTTGGGATGTCCGTTCGCTAGCCTCCATTATCGTTTTGTTTTCCACTTCTTTGTAGTTGTGGAACAACTCACGATTTATGCATATATGGACGGTAGCGCCGGTGTCCACGAACCAAGCGTTCGGGTTGTCCACATGATTCACCTCGGAGATCATGGCAGCAAAGTCATCGTGGTTCCAATCGTCGAAGTCCTTCTCGACGTTGTTCACGTTGCCATTTGCTTTCTTCCGCTTTGGCTTGCGGCAATCCTTAGCCATGTGACCTTTTTTTTGTCACAATTAAAGCATACACCATCAAACTTTGATGGTTGATGTCCGCCTTGCTTCCATTTACCCTTATTATTAGGGTTAGGGCGACCACGTTTGTTGGAGGGTCCGCCTTTCTCGGTGAGATTGGCCTTTGCCTCCATCGGAGCTTTTCCCTTTTGATCACGACTTCTCACGTGATCCTCCATTTGAAGCTTGGATATTAATATCGGCACGGACATCTCCGAGCGCTCATGCTTCAAAAGGTTTTGAAATTTCCTCCAACTAGGAGGTAATTTCTCTATGATGATTGCAACGAGCAATGCATCCGCCAAGGGCATCCCTTCGGCTTGAACCTCATGTGAAAGATTTTGGAACTCTTCCACTTGGTCCATTAATGGCCGGGAGTCGACCATTTTATATTCCAACCATTTGGCGACAATATACTTGGTAGTATTTGCCTTGTCCACTTGATATTTCAGATCAAGGGCCTCCCACAATTGTTTCGCGGTTTCATGAACCTTGAAAACACGGTAGAGCCGTTCGTCCAGAGACATGAGAACGGTGTTACGGCACAAGTAGTCGCCGCGACACCAGTTCAAATATCCGGTACGAATTTCTTGGCTTGTCTCCCCTTCCCCTTCACTCGGGGTTGGAGGTTTATCCTCCATTAAGAATCCGGCAAACCCCACGGTTGTGAGGTAGAATAACATCTTCTCTTGCCAATATTTGAAGTTCTTGCTTGAGAACGTTGATGGTTTCTCGGCAAGACCAATAGTTCTAGATGTTGACGATGAAGCCCCCGTTGATGCAAACGAGGAAAATATTGACGACGTGGTTGAACCGATGGTTGCAGAGGTGGTGGAGCCATCCATATTGACGTCGGTGTGAGCCATTTCTCGAACGTGTATCAACGGCAGAGAAGATAATCTTCTTGCGATTGTTAGAACCGGGTACACGATCGAGATATTACAAAATAAATATTTTGAGATAATACAACTCAAAATAATTGAAAATATTACAAAAGAAATAATTTGAGAAATTACAACTCAAATAAATATATACAACTGAAATACACTGTATAAATAAATTATACGTTTAAACAAATCAAGTCGAGTCGAGATGAATCTCTTCCCGCAAGAAGATTATCGCCCCGGTAGTGCTCTTCGGTTTGGCGTATCTTCCCCAAAGGTAAAACGACTTCGTCTCGTCAGATGTAGCACCACAATCCGGCGAGCTCCGGCGAACTGAATAGGATCAAGAACTGAGCTAGAGGTTGAGGTGGAATGCAGAATTTGATGTGAGTTGTGAGTTCTCAGAGTCGTTAGTTCTGAGTTGTGAGTTCTAAGTTGTGTGTTATGAGTTCACAACACACCCGTATTTATAGGTGTTAAACCTAGTGTGAACGGCCGGTGTGAACGGAACGTCAGTCAATTCCGGCGGGTGCGGTAGGTGGCCGCAATCGTTGAACGCGGTAGGTGGCCGCAATCGTTGAACTCGGTAGGTGGCCGCAATCGTTGAACGCGGTAGGTGGCCGCAATCGTTGAACGCAGAAGTTGAAACTGATTTTCCCTCTTCAACATCCAAACTTTGACATACAATATCTCACTCACCGGAAATCGGTTTTGAGACTTCAAGTATATCACGTTGATCTACTCGAGATGTAGATTAACATCCAATCATTATTTTAATTAAATAATAAATATTTAATTAAATAATAATTTCCAGATATGGCATTAAAACCATATTTCCAACACATTCATCCTCTGATCACCATGCTGCGGCCATGCCAACACGGGCACCCCTTCCCAAGCCGCCTGCATAATCGACTGCCACTCGCATTGGTTCACAAACACTCCAATGGCAGGATCAGCAAGAACCCTTTCTTGATCCACTCCCCCTCTCGCTATCACCCCTTTGCCGCGTCTCTCAAAACAAGGTTCGCCTTCAGCCATCGCCCAGAGGTAACCATATCCACATATCTCCAGCCCTTTTCTCACTTCTCCTATTTGATCTTGTGAAATCACTTCTAATTGGCTGCCGAAGTTGACATACACTACTGATTTTGCAGGTTGTTCGCGTAACCACGGAAGATGATATTGATGGCCTCCCTGTTGCTGGTGAGTTGGCAGTGGCCCGACCGGGAAAAGCGGCGGCCGGCTGCTGTCGAGGGCCGCCACCGCCAGCGTCTCTTGCTCGAACCAGTCGAAAGTGTTGAAGACGACGCCTCTCACCCGTGAGAGCGCTCGAGCATTTGGTAGAAGGTATGCTGTTAGTAGATTGTTTGATGAGGATTTGTGCAGCCAAGCAGCAGGAATGCTGGCTTTCGGTATCGACGGCATTCCCAGCTGCACTTGAATCTCTCCCGCGCAGTTGCTAAACGCGTCGGGGTCTCGAGACAGCAGGCGCGGGGTGTTCGCGACTAGGGCGAGAAACTTTGCTGAGGTGGTGGAAACAATGAAGAGGGGAATGTTGAGATCAGCAAGGGTGGCTGCTACGGCGAAGTCCGAGAATATAGCAGAGGCTTGTAGAGAAGTTAGGATCGGATTTAGTTGACGGAATGCGCGGTTGATGGCTGCAGCGCGTGCTATAAATGGATCGCCGTCGTCTAAGGAAGCTGTATCTGCAACTGCAAGCATCTCGAAATCAAGAACCTCGACACCGGGCTGGTTGGGGAAGGCGGGTTGAGGCGGGTGGACGTTGATGAAGGTGACTCTGCAGTTGCGCGAGGCCATCGCTGCAGCGAGTCGGAAGAGTAGAGCCGAGTTTCCGATGCCGCTCGGAAGGAAAACTAGGTGAGGCCTGTCTCTCTCGTCTGAAACTGACATTGCATATAGATTTATCTGCCCTTTGCTTGAATGAATGATGTTTCTGCATGACTTCTTCCAAGTATATTTATATACTCCTTTCGTCTCACAAAAATATGAATATTTAGATAAAGGTGTATTGTAAATGGAAAATGGTATGAAAATTAGAGATAGAAAATAAAGGAAAAATATTCATATGTTTTTATGAGATTACTCAAAATTGCAAAAAGTCTACGTTTTTGTGAGAAGGAAGGAGTGCATGAATTGGTCGCTGCGTCGACATCTTGTTTGTTAGTTGTTGAATTAGGAATCTGCTTCAGTTTTGTGTAGTTAATTTCGAATTATTGATGGTCCTGCCATAACATTATAGTTTAAACAAATTGTGTGAATCAGAAATACTCACCTGTCAAAGCAATGACATTACAATATGGTCGTAATAGTAATTTTGTTTCATTTATAGTAATTAATTAAGAGTATTGAAGTATATTAGACTTAGCTTTTGTAACTTACCAGTTGTTTTTTTTTAGATCAAGAAAAAAGTATATCTCATTGAAAGGTACCAGAGGTACCGATCGGCTACGGTGGTATCCACCTCGACGATCCCAAAATTTTTGTTCCAACACCAAAGTCTAACCTTAACTTCAATGATGAATTTTCTAGAATCCCAAACCAATCCTTTGCAGCTATTTCTCCAGTTAGTTAATTAGCTCATTTAGTTAGCAGCAGTTACACGATCAGTCTTGGTTAGCTTCAATATATATATCTTGTAGATGTGTAAGTCATTCATTCAGTTCTTAATATACAGAAATCAAGCTTCCTCAATCTACTTTGCTCAGGGTGGGGGTATGTTTTTAATCATTTTTATATATAGTTAATAAAATAGAAAATCAAAATATTAAGACATAATTTAATTTTAAACTAGTACAAGGGTAAAATAATCAGAATTAATAGAATTTATATATTTTATAAAATGTGAGTATATTTTGTTTTTGTCTTTAAAAAGGGAAATATATCATTTTGCCTTTTAATTAAAAATATATGGAATTTATCTATTTTTGAATAGTCTGATGGAATAATGCCTTGAATTAAAAAAACAACTCACTTTTCTATAATTAACAATCATGCAAAAAAGAAGGGATTGATTAATAACCTTGGATTACTACATAAGATTGATTAATAAAATTTAAATAATAATATAATAAATATTTACTGTATCTTTAAGATCAACTCAAGGTCAATGAGGCCTTAATCAAATGTTAAAGCTGAGATGTCAAAGACTCTCCTTTATGAGAGGTTTTGGGCTCAATTCCGCCTACATGCATCATAGTTTTTCTATCTTTGTGTGGATAGTGGTTATGCCTGACTCATTAATTAATTATCTGGTGGAGTTGTTTTTCAAAAAAGAAATAGTTAGAGCTGTAAATGAACAGAGCTACTACCAAGCTATTCGAGATTCGACTCGAAAAAAGCTCGTTCGGAGTTAGATTTGATAGTAAACGAGCCGAGCTCAAGCCTGATTTCGAGCTTGAGTCTGACAGTGCTCGACTCGTTAAGCTCGCGAACATGTTCGGATTCGATTGTTCGCGAACATGTTTGAGAGTATGTTCACGAACCTTCAGTTGAGCCTTCAATCGAGTTAGTGCACGAGCCTTAAACGAGTCGAACTCAAGCTCGAGTAATATATTAATTAAGAAGTTTTTCCTAAATTTATAACGAATTCGAGCTCGAACACCATATATACGAATATTTAACGAGTCGAGTTCGAGCTCAAGCTCAAATTCAACATTATTGAGCATCACCCGAGTCGAACTCAAACCGAGCTCGAGTTGAGCTTATTAATTGGGTGACAGAGCCGAGCTCGATCAATAAGATAAAAGTTTGAATCGAGCTCGAGCTGAGCTCGAACACCCGAATATTAAAACGAGCCGAGTACGAGCTTGCTAGTATTCGACTCGGCTCAACTCGTTTACAACCCTAAGAATAGTGAAACAAAAAATAGCGTTAATTTTATTCCGATCCTTCTTGATTAATAATTTTGTATAGCAAACACATAGATAATCCCATATTATTTAAGTAGTTAAACTTATAAGACCTAATACGGGGAATCACGTAGACTAGAATAAATAAGAGTGAATTAATGTTTTCAACAGCCGATTCATAATGTGTTTGGTTTTATTACAGATATTAGTGCATACTTTCAGTTGGTCTTGAACGACTCCATGAGTCCTTGAAGCAGCCTTTGGGAGCTCCCACCAACCTCCGTGGTTCGCCGCGCTTCCTGCTTCACCTCCTTCGCCGCCGCCCTTAACTTTCCGTCTCCGATCACCGCCCTCAACTTGTCTGCAATCTCCTCCCTCGGGACCAATCTCTCCCAGCCCCAACCCCACTCTCTCTCCCACACTCCCACCCCTGCCCTCTCCACCACCTCCGCATTCACGCGCTGGTCCCCGTGCCTCGGCCACGCCAACACCGGCACCCCCAGCGCGGCCGCCTCCGTCACCGAGTTCCACCCACAATGGCTCACAAATCCTCCGATGGCGGGATGCGCCAGAATCCTCTCCTGCTCCACCCACCCCTTGATCACCTTCCCCTTTCCCTCCGTCTTCTCCAGAAACGCCGCCCCCACCATCGCCTCCACTTCCTCGCCGTCTTCCTTATCCACCTTGCTCCCTTTCACCACCCACAGGAACTTGCACCCGCTCATCTCCAGCGCCGCCGCCAGCTCCCTCGTCTGCGATTTCGACAGCGCCGTTCTGTTCCCGAAGCTGATGTACACCACCGATTCCGGCGCCTGCTCGTCCAGCCATGGGAGCACAATTACGGTTTCTGATCTCTTAAACGGCGGCAGCGGCCCGATTGGGAGAATGTGATCCACTCCGTTCCGGCGCAGAGCCTCGACGGCTTCCGGTTCGAGAGAGGCGAATGTGTTGATCAGAACGCCTCTCGCCTCTCGCAGCGCCGCCGTGTTTGTCGTGATCATGGCGGCGAAGTAGTGGTTGGGGTCGAGCATCGGCGGAGGAATGCTCGAGACGGGGATGGAGCCTAAATTAGGGATTTCGAGGCGGTCGTTTTCGTGGGGCGGGAGATGAGAGAGAGAGGCCATGAGGGAGAAGAATCTGGCGGAGGTGGTGATGAGTGGGTAAATGGGGAGGGAGGCGAGGCGGAGGACGCGGCTGAGGACAGGGAGATCGACGACGGCGGCGGAGAGAGGCGGCGAGAGGGAAGAAAGCAAGGGTTGGAGGAGATGGACTGAGTCAGCGATGCGCTCCATTTGGATGAAGAAAGGGTCGTCGTTGGTGAGCTGGGATTTCTTGTGAGGGAGGAGGTGGAGTTGGAGGCGTTTGATGCGCGGGAATGTGGCGAAGAAGTTGGAGAGGTAGTCGGATTCTGCGGCGCTGACGGTAGGCTCGGCGGTGATGATGGTGGCGGCAGCGCCGCGAGAGTGGAGGTCGGCGGCGAGGCGGAGGAATGGGATGAGGTGGCCCATTCCGGCGCAGGGGAAGAGGGCGACATGGGATGCTTCATTCATGCTTGGTATTGTTTATGGATGATAAATGTGAGACTACTCTATAAAACAGAGCGTTTAATTACCTTCAATTTTCATTTATTTGCGCGTGCGAGTTAGGTAATAGTAGGTAGTACGAATATGGGATGAGATCCAGTGTCCCACAATTTTATGTGTGCCACTGTATCCCATGTTTATATTTATTGTTTTAAAAATATTTTTTATAAAAATAAAATTTATTATAATACTATGAATTATATTTAATTTTTATTTCAAAAAATTAATTTTTTTAAAAAGTATATACCATGACTTTGAATTTATCAACTTATTATTAGCTAATAAAAGTGAAATTAAATGATAAAAAATAATTATATACCCTAGATTGATGGAATAAACCCTAGTTAATAATCATAAAATTAAACTAAAGCATATAAAGTTGAAATTGAAGAAAATATATATAAGAAATTAAATAAAATTGAAAGTGTGACACAAAGTGGAACATAAAATATGGTACACTGAATCTCATTCCGTACGAATATACGATTCGTACAAGAACGAAGGTAATACGTGGCTACCATGAGTCTTTTGATTTTTCTCTATTTTTGTACTTTATGCTTTCCCCGTCCCCCAAATACTCCATTCGTCACATTCCAATAGGCTCACTTCTTTTGGGCACGGAGATTAAGAAAATTTATCTTTTTAGTAGAAAAGTGGTGTGGTCAACACCAATTAAGTACAACTTTTTTACCCAAAAATAAAAATGAGTCTATTGGAGTGAGACAGATGGAGTAACTTTTTAGTAGGAGGCATCACAAGTTTTATGAAAAAATTATTAAGTATACTAGTAATTCACTCGTGCATACGCACGGGATAAAAGAATTGTACTCCCTCCGTCCACGAAATGAGTACCCATTTGAGGGTGACACGGGTTTTAAGAAATTGATTAAGTGTGTGTGAGTGGAATAAGGGGCCCACTTTTATTGTGAGTGGGTTGTGTGGGGTACACTTACCAAAAAAGGAAATGGGTACTCATTTGGTGGACGGACTAAAAAGGAAATATGAATACTCATTTCGTGGACGGAGGGAGTAGTATTTTTTTATAACGTTAATTCATCATATAAATTAACATTGTATTGTGTTAAAATAATAAATACTTATATTCGAAAAAGACACATAACCTTTAATTAATTAAAGGAATTAATTTTTTAATTGTACTATTTGAAATATGCGTGCTATAATAATAATAATGTAAAACTGACAATTGTAAAATTGAATAAAGCATAATAATACAAATTAATAAATTTATAAATTTTGAAAAACTTTTTTATAGACAACATTCATTCTACTTGATATGTTATTATTATCTTGAGGACTGAGGAGCTCTCCTGTGCAACCAGTTGCACCGTGCAATTGGTTTCTGAATGACACTACTTCAACATATAAATGACACTTGAAGATATTTAAGTGTCATTTATATGTTGAAGTAGTGTCATTCGGAAATGTCATTTTGGCAACCAGTTGCACAGTGCAACCGGTTGCACATGAATATTTGTGTATTATTTTTATCACATGCTAAAATCTTCAAGTCACTTCAACTTCTTACTCTTAAAACAACAACTAAAAATTAACCATAAGAAAGAATATTAAAGCACATACCTCCACATTCAAACATTTTTGGATATGATGTAATGCAATAAATTTTGGATATATGTAATTATATATTATATAGATTGATAGTGGAGAAAAAAATGTTATAATTAGTATTGAAAACAGTGAAAATATATGTTTTCATAATTTTCACATGTTTATTATGATAGAAACTTTCTTCGTGCAGGGTGGGATATTTTCTCTGATTAAGGTGGAATATTTTCTATTTTTTCATCATTTCATTTTTAGAAATTAATTTTAGTAAATTATATATTAAATATTCAATCATTAACTATATTATTAATTGCCTCTAAAAAATTATATTATTAATTGATTGTTTATCTTTGATTGCATTTTCAATGGTATTATTAATATCTCCATAAATTAAGTTAATTAGGTAGTATGATTAGTTCAATTGACAAATTTCTAAAAATAATACCTGTTACTTTCCCAATTTTCACTATTCCTTTACTGAAAATTATATATGTATGTTTTTCATATAGAGAGCGTTTACTTTGGTTGTAAGATATTCTATTTTTTCTTAATTTTTTTATCATATATTTACTAGAGGTGAAAATATTGAAAATTGTTGAAACATATTTTTACACTAGTATCTAAATATAATATTATTCAATATTAGAGAGAAAATGAGTGAAAAAAACTGCCCGAGAAAATATTCCACCTTAATTGGAGAAAGTTTCTATTATAGTAAACATATGAAAATGATGAAAAAAATATGTCAATAAACGAGCCTCAGAGTTTATTTCTCATACACACGATAGTTTTTGCTAGACGAACTAAAGCGTTGGGCTGCTCATTTACGAACACAATCATACACTGAAATAAACATAAATTGAAAGCTAATTATGCTCAGAACATTAGCAGGAATGCTGCTTAAAGACAGAACAAACACAACTAAACAAATGATGCGAATAAGCAAAATAGGAATCGATAGATATAATAGTCGAGAAAAGGTAAAACAAATGCCGACTCCCTTTCTAATAAGCTGGCTTCCTCTTCAGTTGGGGAGGATCTGGGCATGCTTCGCACCTTCTCTTCTATCATTATGAAACGATTATCAGAAGCAAACGGTGAAAGACGAAACACAAGTTCGTCGAGCGAGGGAGCATTAAATTCAATAAATGGAAGTATAAAGGGGTCTTCCTCAGGCCAAATAATCTGAACTGTATTTAGATGGAACACTGAGGGCAGGGCCGGTCCTGAGAAAAATGAGGCCCTGGGCGAAATTATAAAAATGGGCCCTCAATATATTGAAAAATAAATTTTTCCATTACTTATAAAAAATGACTTCATCTAGCATTTTTAGTTGCATGTTATCTAAAATCTATTAATCTCTTTTTCTATACATAACTAGTATTACTCCCGTGTGATGCACGGTAAAAAAAATTATATTTTTTAGAATATTATATTTAGAAAATAAAATTCTATAAGTTACTTATATTATTATATAAAATAGCTCTAATAAAGATAATAGCATTAAAATGAAGATATAACCATCTTATAATTGGAGGATATAAAATGAATGATCAAGATCTTGACAAAACCTTTTTAACTAATGATTATTATTATCTATTTAAAAAATTTCCACCCAAATATCTAGATATTTTTCTTTCAAATTTTCTATTAGTTTTGAAAGGATTTTTGGAACTTTTAATTACTTTTTACTTATTTGCATTTCATAATATATATTTTTTTGAGGCGTTAATTGACTGTAAATTCACAAACTATTAGTTAATTTTGCTATTTTTTTCAATTATATAAAGTTACAATATAAATATATAAACTTTAGCTCATTCTGAAATTTGCCCTGAATTTTAATTTCGTTCATACATGACAAAATTAAAGATGATATAATATATACACATTATATTAAAATAACTTTTACAAAATTTCTACTGAAATATACACAGTACTAATAACATATATATATATATATATATATATATATATATATATATATATATATATATATATATATATATATATGGTTGCATTCAATGGAGACAATTTCTTATATAGAGAATGAAGACCAAATCAAGGCCATTCATCTCAATCCAATCAATGATCCAGATTATTTCCTGATTTGATTATTTTCCAAAAAGGGCAAAAACGTCCACTCAAATCCACGAATTATGGCATCTGGTTGAACAAATCCCGAAAATTACTCTCTTCCAATTCTGGGACCTGATCCGTCAATGAACATAATAGGTGAACATTAGTATGTTCATTTGTTTTCCTATGAACATATTGATGAACATTAGTATGTTCATTTGTTTTTCTACGAACATTATCATGTTCATTTATTTTTCAACGAACACAGTACAAAAAAATCGATGAACATTTATTTTTTTTCTACAAACACACTACGAACACACTACAAAACATGACAATGAACATTATCATGTTCATTATATTTTTCTACGAACACAGTACAAAAATATCGATGAACACATGGAAAAAATCGATGAACAAGGGTGATAGGAGGCGGCGGCTGGGCGGATTTGCGGTCGTTGCTGCCGCCGATCGAAGTACAGATGGGTGCATGAACTAGCGGAGCAGAGGAGGAGGTGCCCACGACGATTGGGGAGGCGGAGCAGAGGAGGAGGCGGCGGAGCAACAGGAGGAGAGATGGAGGCGATTGGGGGGGCAACGGAGCAGCAGCTGGAGAGATGGAGGCGATTGGGAAGGTGGCGGGGAGGAAGGATTTAGAGATGAATATTGGAGAATGGCTGTAGTCGAGCCAGACAGAGGGAAGCAGGGGAGGCGGCGGCCTACCGACTGCTGCCTGTCACGGTGGCGGCGACGGCGACCGTTTCTACCGGCCGAAAAAAGAACCATGCGCCAGATCTGGTGGGGGCTGGACGGCCGCTGCTGCTGTCAGGGAGCAAGAGGGAGGTCGAGGGAGAGATAGAGAGGTTGGAGGAGTGAGATTAGGGTTAAATAGAAAATGACATGCTTAACCTTTTGATTATAAAATAAATGAAAATTAATAAATTTAATCAATTAAATTACCACCATTAGATTAAGTTAGATCAATGAACCAGATTTGGTCTTCATTCTCTATATAGGGGAGTGGTCTCCATTGAACTCTCCCCTATATATATATATATATATATTATTTAATGAATATATATATAGTTTAATTTTAAAATTTGTATTTTGATAAAATTAACAAATACAACCTAGCAAAGATGAAATTTAAAATTTGTCGTGATCAAGAATCATAACATCTTAAAATTTGTTTATTTTATATTTTTACTATATAGTATTATTTTTATATTTAAATTGTTTATTATAACAATTTAATGCAGTTACTAAGATTAAACTTATATTTTTTCATTTTAGAACTCTTTAGCTTAAAACATAAATTTGTAGATAAATAATTTATATATATATATATATATATTAATATATATATATATATATATAACTTAAAAATAGAATTTCTAATATGATTTACATTTATTAAATTTTTAGTACGTTTTTGTATTATTATTATTATTATTATTATTATTATTATTATTATTATTATTATTATTATTATTATTATTATTATTATTATTATTATTATTATTATTATTATTATTATTATTTAGAGTAGATTGATAAAAAAAATAGAAAGAAAAAATTATTTTTAAAAACAGTAAGGTGATTTTTGGTAGGAAAACTAACTTACTATTTTTGAAAGTGATTGAGCTTTTATATATGTATATAGATATTATCAAATCATTCAATCTCTCTAGGGACATTGACGATCTCAAATACGTTTTCAACAATTTTAAATTTAAGAAGCTCATTTTAGAATAGTAAGTCAGTAACTGGCATTATCAGCATAATTTTATATTTCGATTTGAATTTTGAAGTTTTAATATAATATAAATTTGACAATAAGTTATACTATTGCCTAATATTTTTTTTAGTCTATATAAAGTCTATAATTAATGAGATATATTTAAAATTTTGGGCCCTCAAAATTATGTTACAAAATTATCATCAAATTAATTTGAAATTTATTTTAAATTGAACTTTGAATTTTTGATGTTATCTAATATTTTTTAGTATACATAAAGCCTATAATTAATGAGATATATTAAAAAATTGGGCTTTTAATTTTTTGGGCCCTGGGCCGTCGCCCATGCCCACCCACCCTCAGGGCCGGCCCTGTCTGAGGGATAGGGGAATGTCGTCTCAACTATGGGATAAAATTCCTGCAAAATCTATGAAACAAATGAATTTAGCACTCTAGAAGATTTTGTTAATTAATCCAAAATCCCCACCCTGAATATTGAATTGAATGACAAACGAAAAGCAAAAGTAACATAACATGTATATATGTATCAATTATGGAGATGAACTATAACACTCACTCCACATAAGTGGAGAAAAGAGAAATTAATCAACCTGGTGTTGAGAGAAGGTTAATATCTTCAGCTTAGGAAACATCTCAAGAAGTTCAAAAAGCTCTAGAAGATCAAGACGACCTCGAGCGTTCATGCCCTGGTGTTGTAGAATCTCAGCATTTGGAAATTGAAGAACCATATATTTCTTCTTCATGGCAGATGCTTCGAAGAAGGTTATAGAACGTTACAAGAGGCGGATCAACCAAACAAAATTGATTAAAATTAAGAAGCATAAGTCAAAGATGGGACATCAAACAAACAACTACCACCATGAACAACATTTGCATTAAGTTGTAGAGTCAAGAGATTAGGAGCCCGAATTCTCAGCATTGCCATTATGTCAACATCAACCCGCATACCGCTGTTCTTGATTATGAGCTTCTTCAAACTAGTAGATGGGATATTGAAGTCTTCAACAATTTTATCAATAAACAATATCATCACACGAGGTATTTAAAACTTCAAGATATAAACTCTTGAGTTGATTCCACTGCACACTCCCTTCAATCACCAACAAACAACAACCAAGGTGTAATTCTGTGTAGCTCTATGTAATGGGCATTGGTAGGAGGTCCAAAATCTATGTATATATATTGAGAGATGTGATTTCAACTGGGAATGTAATGTATTGAGAGATAGCAGCGCACAACAATGAGAGTAGCTGATGAGTGATCACCAGAAGAGACTTACATCTTACCCTAGAACAAGCACGAAACCATTTGGATAAATAATCAGACAGAATAACAAAATTAGAAGATCCAAGATGCACATTCTTTCAAATTTATAACTAAATAGTAAAATATTAACTCATTCTTCTAGCTGATGGATTAACTTTCTTCAAACATTTACTTCTTTTCTACCCAAAGAAAGTCACTACGCTTAAAAAAGGCAAAACTGATCACAACAACATTTCATTACAAAAACAAATAAATACCGAAATACACAAAAATAATTACTCGTATAAGAACAACAACATTTCATTGGTAGGGTACTTTTGGTATTTGACAGACTTTTAACGTATGATCGTGTTTGGCTAAGTTTATTTTAAAGAGCTTATAAGCTCCAATAACTTATAAGATGTTTCAAAAATTTATAAAATGTAGTAATTTTTTAAGAGCTTATAAGTTGTCAAAGTGTTTGGATAATTTAACTTATAAGCTATATAGAGAATTTTTAGTTAGATAGAGAAAATCTTTGTTAGAGAGCAAAAAATCGAAGATAGATGAAATTAGAAGGGTATATATCATATTAAACCCTAAACAATACATTTTATCCAAAGTACCTTGAACTATAACAAATATCATCTAAAACCCTAACCTATTAAATTCGTATAAAAAATATCCCGCGTCAATTTTTTTATCACCAGAAGCGTGATGTGACTCGTCGGTTGCCATAGTGTAATTTGTATTTTATTTTTTAAAATGAAATGACATAAAACGGTGTCATTTTATACAATGTCATTTAAAAAATTAAAATCCACGCTGGAATTTGAACTAAACCGTGATTGAATAAAAAAAAAAATGCAAGAAGATCAGCCCCAATATGCAGAAGAAATCAGTTTAGAAATCACACAGCTTTATCTTCAACACCAAATGAAAAATTACAGTAAATTGACGACAATACCTCGTGCGTGTAGCTCTTGAGAGGGACGGTAAAGGCCCTCCTGAGATCGAGATCAACGATCTTAATCACAGATTAGTTCAAATATCAGCGTGGATTTTAATTTTTTAAATGACATGGTATGAACCGACATCGTTTTATGCCATGTCATTTTAAAAAATAAAATATAAATTACACAGTGGCATTCGCGGCGAGCCATATCATGTTTTTGGTGATCGAAAAATGGACGCTGGATATTATTGACACGAATGTAATAGTTTGGGGTTTTAGACGATATTTATAATAGTTCAAGATATTTTTGATAAAACGGGTATAGTTCATAGTTTAATATTATATTTATCCAAATTAGAATGATACATGATGAAAATAGAAAATTAAAATTGAATTGTTTTTTTAAAAAATGAGTGTTTTTTATAAGATAATAAAATAATAAGTTGGGGTAGATAAATTTATTTTTTTGAGGAAATTTAAAAGAGATTATAAACTTTAAATAATTTATAAATTATTTTAAAAAGCTTATTGGATCAGTCAAACACCCTCTAATGGAGTTTGAAACTTTGAAAGAATTTGAGTAGGAGCTTAACTTAATCCATTACTATGAAATTTCAAATAATCCAGAAAACAAAAATTAAATAAATAGCTAAAAACCCCTTACGACGACGTAATGAACTCAGTTCATCTCCCCCGTTTGCAAATGAACTCCTGCAAAACCCTAATTCGCGCTACATTATCATGCCTGGATTTCCGAGCTCGAATTCCAAATTCAAGTATGCTGCGCCATTTTCCCGTCTCTCTTTCATCTCGTCCAGGTGCATAATTATTAATACGGTTGACATACTCAGTATACATCTGTGTTATCACGCATTGTCTATTTGCTGTGATATGAATATCCAATTGTTTTATGAAAACAGGGTTGAGAATCAAATCCCACAAGCCCTTTTCGATTTCTAGAAGCTTCGGTAGTCTGGCAACCGCTATTACATCAGAAATTTCCGATTGTACAGAGGGAATTGTAGCTCATAGTGTTAATTTAGAAACGCTACAAGATTTATGTAAGGATAGGGTGGAGGAACTATTGTCTTCCAAGAACAAGGATGATGTTTCAAGCTTGATGAAAATGGAGCGTCGTTTGGGAAATGGTGATGAGAGCAATGGTGCTGAGAGGAGGAAGCGTTGGTTTCCTTATTTAGATAAATGTACAGCCGAGGATGCGTATCTGAGCAGCAGTGAGGTTCTGGAAGCTGTTGCTCCTTACATAATGGACCCGAGGAAGGAAAAGTTTAGGAATGCAGTGAATAATAGGAGCTATTCTGTGTGTTTAGTGGTTGAGGGGTTGAGCGACTTTGGGAATGTTTCGGCTGCTTTTCGGTCTGCTGATGCTCTTGGAATTCAGTCTGTCCATGTCGTCTCATTTGACAGCTCCAAAAGGTGCATCACTGCCGGTTGCAAATGTGTTTTGCATATTGGTTGAATGGTATATCAAGTTATTCATGATTTCAAGAAAATAATTATGAAGTTGCATCATGTTAGAAGCTTTCTGATTTTTAGTTTTAGTCATGAAGTTGCATCATGTTGTGTCATTTGACAGCTCCAAAAGTTGCATCACTGCCTGTTGCAAATGTGTTTTGCATATTGGTTGAATAGTATATCAAGTTATTCATGATTTCAAGAAAATGATTATGAAGTTGCATCGTGTTAGAAACTTTCTGATTTTTAGTTTTAACTTGCTGGCTTTAGGCACAACTATTTGTTGATCAGCATTTTATTATAGTCAGGCTGTGGAATTTTAGCTATGCTTCTAACTGAAAGACAGTGAGGAACTTATCTGCTGATTTGCATTCACGAATAAGTTTCTGGATTTGGCGTTGTGGGGTTAACCATCTCACTCTTCTACCTCCAATATATAGGTACAGAGACAATCGCCATGTCAGCATGGGAGCAGAGAAATGGTTGGACATTGAACTGTGGGACTCAATCAGTGAGTGCTTTGAAGTTCTGAAAGCACGTGGCTATAGAATTGCCACAACTCACCTGGGGGTGGATGCGGTATCAACAAATTTATTTCCTTATATTTTTCAATGAAGTGATAAATTTCGTTGAGATCCACAGCTAATGCAATACAACATTTGGTGCTTCTCTAGGTTTCTGTCTATGATGTAGACTGGTCTTGTCCTACTGCAATAGTTGTTGGAAATGAACTTAAGTACGTTTGCTCTAGCCTATATATTCTTGGATTTTTGTTCTGTATCAGTGAGATTTCTTTTCGGAGTCTTGGAAAAACATATCCAAATGAAGTTGTCTAAGATAATAACTTCCTATATTGAGTCTTATGGAGTGTAATTGAATCCTTGTCTTGTTTGTTTTAAAATCCATGTCATTAATTTCCATTTCGTTCTTTGGGTTGGATCATTATGAATTACTTGGTAATGCTTTCACTTTCAGTGGGATAAGTGAGGAGGCTCTTAAGCTTTCAGATCTACACTGCTGTATCCCGATGAGAGGCATGGTTGACTCATTTAATGTTTCAGTAGCTGCTGGACTTTTAATGCACCATGCTGTATGTGACAGGACTTCCCGCATGGTAATTCCTTTTTTTTTTTTCATTATTAATTTTTTTTTAATATTTTATCACTGAAATTACATCCTTGAACAACTAAGCTACCTATGTGCTTAGGTTAAGTAGATGATTTGTAGTGAAAATCTCACATTGTGGATGTTTAAGAAAGAAAGTTGAGCTTATGATGACCTTTTGACATATCTTACGGAAGATTCTGTTCTCCGGTGTTTCTAGATTCCTTTCTTTATACTCGAGGAGTATTCCGTATAACAGCTTTTATCTAGATATGCTTGTACCAGACTTCAGCCTTATTCGGGATCGGGAATTTCAACTGGACGATCAAGTATATCAAACTTGGGTTTCTTCCTCTTATATGATTTCTGTGGTTTGACTTGAGAATCTACAATAACTGAATCCTTATTTAACATGGCCAAGATATTTGGAATCCTAGTCTTCTAGTACAAAAATCACGTTTGGTTTGAATTTTCAACAAATGATGGAATTTCATGAGTGCTCATGTTTCTGTAGTTCCATTTGCTGTAATGAATTACTCTTTTCTTCAACAATTGATGCTTTAAGCTCTAAGATGCACACTCGTGGAAATTACTCTCAGTTTTCTTGTTGGCTATAGGGTTGTCATGGGGACTTAACAGAGGATCAGCGCCAAATTCTCCTGGCTGAGTTTTACCTCCGTCACAACAAAAACTCCACCAGAATTGCCAATGAATACTCCAGGAGGAAATTAGCTATGCAATCAAAACTCTGAAAGCACGACGTTTAACCTTGCAGATCCGTAGTGGAGAAATGTTGCAAATCATGATGCAGAGTTCGATAGGTACGGAACCCTTCTTTTGGCTTTCCAACTCTTGCGTAATTGAAGCAACGCATGGTGACAAGTTGGTAAGTTGTTACTCTCTCGAATCGCAGGTAATAACATTGGAAAAACGGCAAGTTAAGATTTTGGGCAAAGCACCATAGTTGCCTTGGAAGGATGATGGCCACATTGCCAGTTATATCAATGCTGAAAGCCTCAAAACAGAATTTTTGACAAGAAAAACAAAATCTCAGCAACCTTATGGACATCAAAAAAATCTGTTTTCTGCAGCATCCTAGAGAATTAATTTTTGTATTACACGTCCACTGAGGCACTGAGTAGCTTATGAGATTTCATATGATAATGATGTGAGATTTTGTAAAAAAAATACTATATGTAGGTGTATCTTAGTAATTCTATGTATTTGATAGACCTTGGCTGATTAAGTTTATCTTTATTTCTTCTTATCTTGTTAAGTCATTTATTATGTTTGGGTCAATAATTATTATGAGTCCTTAAGCCCGTCCAGTATGTTGCATGGGCTTAGTAAGTTAGGGTTTCCTTTTCTATTATTTATAGTGAGTATCGTAGCAGTAGGGTTTATGCTGAGATTAAGTTTGTAAACAGCGTGTTTGCTGTAGGCCTCCGTTGTGGAGGAGTTCCTCTCGTTCAGTAAATTATATTGTTAGCGTCATCTCCACCTTTACTCTATCAATTGGTCCGACCTACCATGGTTGCTACGACGCGCAGCACCGAGTCTCGACTGGATTATTTAGAGAAGGTGGTGTTAGAGTTGCAGACATCGCTGACCTCCCTCACCAAAGCAGTCGACGCTAACCGTTCTGCCGTGGAAACTCAACTTGCAGCCATCTTGGCCGCCGTCTCGTCCACTGGAAAACAACCCTTCGTTCCAGACGACCCCAGCGACTCTTCCACTGGGAAACAGCCGTTCGTTCCCGACAACACCAACCCCACCATTATTCCAATTCAAAAATCTGACTTACCCGGGTTCGATGGATCTGATCCCGTGGGCTGGATTGCTCGAGCCAACCAATATTTTCTCGTCCATCGCATTCCACCGGCCATGAAGCTGCAGCTTGCTATTATCGGCATGTCTGGCGCAGCTATTTCCTGGTTACAACTACTCCTGCGTCGTAATCCCAACCCGGCATGGCCACAATTCACCCAAGCCTTATTGGCGCGTTTCGGCGATGCCTCCACGCTCAACACCTACGAGGCCTTGTTTCTATTACGTCAAACAGGATCTCTGGAGGATTACATCGCTGCATTCGAAAGCCGCGTGGCCCAGTTGCCTCCCCTTTCGGATGACCAGTGCTTAGGATATTTCCTCGGTGGTCTCAAGCGTTCGGTGCAAGAGCAGATACAGGACAACGCTCTAACTGACTACACCTCTGCGGTCAGCGCAGCGCGCCGTGTTGAACGTCCTAGTACCCCTACCGTATTTTCCCACCGTGTTACCCCTGTCACAGCCGGCCAACCAACGGCCACCACTACCTACTCTTCCGACTCCACGGGTTCTGTCGCTTCACCACCTTTAAGCAAGGCCAAAAACTTTCGCCAACTGCCGCAATCAGAGATTCAGAAACATCTTGCCGCTGGTACCTGCTTCCGTTGCGGTCTGACTTTCGGACCCCTTCACCGCTGCCCGCCTAAGACGTTGAACGTCCTTGTGTGTGATGAATTGGGGGAGCCCGAGTTCGATGCACTACACCAGCATGCGCCTGTTGAGGCATCCTATTTCCGGTCCATGCTCCAGCCTTGAGGACAAGGCTGTTTTGCCCGGGGAGGCTATTGATAGACCTTGGCTGATTAAGTTTATCTTTATTTCTTCTTATCTTGTTAAGTCATTTATTATGTTTGGGTCAATAATTATTATGAGTCCTTAAGCCCGTCCAGTATGTTGCATGGGCTTAGTAAGTTAGGGTTTCCTTTTCTATTATTTATAGTGAGTATCGTAGCAGTAGGGTTTATGCTGAGATTAAGTTTGTAAACAACGTGTTTGCTGTAGGCCTCCGTTGTGGAGGAGTTCCTCTCGTTCAGTAAATTATATTGTTAGCGTCATCTCCACCTTTACTCTATCAGTATTACTCCATTTAATTCCAAAATTGAGAAAAATATTTACACATCATCTTTTCCATTTATATTCTTCACTTCTTTGTCAAAAAGCATTCAAAATATGTGATCTTTTTATTCCAGAGTATGTACACTCGGTTTATTTTTTGAAGTCCTTGTAGCATTTTTATAGATATTTTGGAGCATTTTTATAGATATTTTTATTTTTCTCTTCATTGGAGATGGCTTTTATTTCAATGTAACAATTCTTCAACTTCACACACATTTCATATGTTTCGTTTACTTAAGAATTATGATCTGCTTCAAATAATTTGCTAGAGTGCATGGACCCTCAACATTTTACTGATTTTTGACATTAAAATTGCAGCAAAAAAAATACATTATAAAGGAAATATGCTTTTAGAGACGAGTAAGAGAATAACTAAAGCATATTGTGAGCAATGAGCATACTACATCTCACAACAAAAGAATCCAGTCACCATAAAAATTATATTCACTGATTACACAACCCAATAAAATTTACAAGTATCTAGAAATTTGCCTACTCTATTAAGGTAGTAGTATCAGTCGTTTGAATCTTGTCTTTGGAGTTTTGCGTGCTCAACCCTTCCCGCCTTCTCAATTCTTGTGACTTAATAAATTCTTCGATTTTCGCCTTCAACTCCACGTCGGGTATTAACATGTCCGCCGTGAGATGAGAACGATTAAATGGATCCGTCTGTATTCCGAAATCAAGAATAATTAATTTCAATTTTCCAAAACAATACAATGAAGAATTAATTATTAACGGGCCCTTACACTATCACTTAAAAGATGCCTCTGGATCACCGGTCTATCGACGATCACCCTTGATGATGGCAAAATGACAGGATCCTTCATTAAAGTGTACTGCAACACCAAGAAACAATAACATGCTTACAAACAGTAGTAGAAGAATGTACCGAGGAGACGAGATGACATTGTTCAATTTTCCAATGAACCAATCCTTATTGAGACCGAGACATGCAAGAAAATCATCATGTACCTGAATTGGGTCGAGGAATTCGTCAGGTACGTCTCCGAGAGCAGCCTCAGCATCCCTGGCCTCTACAGCCGCAACTCTGGTTTTAGTGCCAAGCTCGACAAACTCATGTATGATCCTAGCATCTTCTCCGATTTTCCTCAAGACATCAGATGCAGCATCAAATAACTGGCAGCGCCCACCACCAACCAGAAAACAAAAGTAAACATATATAGATAAGAAAATATATATATTCTTACACTCAATATAATCTCATTGGGTAGAATTCATGTTCCTCAGCAAGTATAAGGAAAAAACAGAAAAGGTACGTAGATGAATAAACCTGTTCATTGTATGAACGACCATCCCTTGTGATGGCTGCTGGGAATATATTTTCCGTGTCTCCTCTAGCTAAGTTGACATATATAGTGACAATCTTCAAAACAGAGAAAAAGGAATATGGTACCATCAGTCACATGGTTCAGCTTTCTTACAACCAATTCAAAATCAAAATCACCAAGAAAAAGCGACAATGCATAAGCACGAACAAAGTGGTTTTCAGTACCTGCTTTAGCAGCACTTTTGGTCGAAACTCATACTTCTCAGGGTCCTTCAAGGTAAGAGATTTTCTTTGCGGCCCCACAAGTTGTAACAAAAAGTAATTCAGCATACTGGCAACTCTCTCAACCTGGAAGACAAAACCCTGTTAGAAAAACTTAATACGAACTCCTGAACTTGATGAATAATCAGCCAAAAACACTAACCATCTCCGGTAGCAGAAAAGGGGATATAATCTGCTCTGATGTAAATGCTAGCATGCTCACATCTTCATTTGCCAATTTCATATCAATCCTAATAATCTACAGAAATGAATGAACTAGGGTTTCAGTCAGTATTCCAAACTAAAATTTAAACCTAGAGATATGTGAAGTGCAAACTGACATTCTCCTGAGAGTGGAAAAGTCGAGTTCTCTCCTGTCTCTCTTGGGCTGGTCTACTTTCCCACTCCGCAGTGTTAGACATCTCAGCTTCTAGTCCTTTGAGTTCAAGAATTTTGTTGAGACTTTCATCCAACAAATAGATGCTATCGTTGATTAAAAAGTTCAAAAAGTTCAGATAGACGCCCTTTTCCTCCTCCTTAGCTATCTGGTACGGAAGAAAACAATATATAAACATAACGTTCCATTGGAACATAGATCAAGGTAAGGAAAAATATAATGGATAGCTTTACCCTTCTCCAGACATTTCGATGACTAGGAACCTGCCATAAGTACTCCAAGAGTTCGGCAATGTTGTGACGTATGTTGAATTTGTCATAGAACTGAGGAGGTGTCAATAGGACTCAGTCAAGAAAAGCATAAGTACAAGATTGCGCACCATCGATAAGAAATGAAATGCCAAATAATAATAAGGAGGAGGAGAACATTATATGCGCTTAACATGACAATACTTAAATGCTCAAAGTCCATCTAACTTACTAAAAGCAGCAACTGTTAAACTAGGAGGTTTTCAAGGACAAATTGATACCAGATCCTTACTAATGTTTAGCAATCATATCAGTGGAAAGCGAAGAGTCTACTTGATAAAGCATGCGTTAGTAATCAATATGAGAAGTAGGAGTATAGGACGATAAAGGCAATAAAACAGTAAGTTAACTATCACATGAAAAACTGGTTATCTCTAAATAATATTTGCAGTTCTCCACTAACATGACAATTCTTAGTAACAATTACCTGAGTGTGGGAACCAGTGAATTCAATATCAACATAAAGCTTCAGAAGATTCTTCACTAGATACTCAAGAGATAACTGATGCCCTTCAAACAAAGTTTCAGTTGCCTTTGATCCACTGTACACAAAGTTAGTGAGGATCAATAATAATGAAGCAAGATGAATTAAACTACACTGTGCACAAAACTTATCAAACATACCTTCTCCGGGGCATCCAACAATTAAGCACTTCAACCATTTTTGACCTTAGATATGGATTACGGATGTACTCTGGACTGGCCATGAACATAATGATGAAGTTCATGAAATCGTCCTGTCAAGATGTACGAAGATACAACTAGCTTGGTTCCAAGCATTCAAGATGATAATCAAATTATATGTAAAATCAGATATCAACATACCAGCATAACCCCATCTAGAGCTCTAGGAATTCGAGAGGCAAAAATTAGCAATTCCATGGTATCTTCTACAAAGTGCTCAGGCATACAAGCAAATTCCTTCGGGCATGTTGGCGATAGAGGCATTTTAAACCCACCAACTAGCCCAACCAACCAAATTACCATCAGGCGGTAATAAGATAATGCGCGTTGAAGAATAGTTCCATCCTACATAATAGAAATGCTCGAGCATCTATCATCATAGCACTATGGGAATTACATTTCCAATTAGAGAGAATAGAAGGCAATATTTTTTATACCCTTAGTATTTGAGCTTCATAGCATAATTTCTCCTGTGTGTATGACTCAATTTCCTTTTCCAGGCGAGATATGTCTTGCTGCAATTGTGGAGAAGGTGCCTGCTCATGCATGGCTTTGATTGAGGACAAAGCATCTTCACATCTAGAAATATCCTGAACATAAAGTCGAAATCAAAGCATATTGTCAGCCAATGGTTTTGATGAATAACCTTATATAATGTATATAAATGTGAATTTAAATATATACAAACACTACAAAAATAAGGCTACAGTTGAACAAAACATGTCTGAAAAGTGAAAATTGATACAAAACATGTCTTATTTGAACAAAAGACCAAGTATAACCTGAAGGAGGTGTTTGAAGTCTGAAAATGCTTTTAGCAACCCCAAGTTGAGCACCCTGGCAGTCATGAAGAAGCATTCACATATGAATGGGTATTTGGTTTTTTCACTACTTATGTTAACTGGTTTATTATTTTGGAGAGAAGGTGTGCTGCCACTATTGCTGGAACTTGAGGCTTGAAATAGTAACATCCGGGTTAGTTCATCACCAGCACTTGTCGAGGTATCTACTTTAGCACTATTGCCACCAAACCATTGAGATACTTCTTCCGATGATGCATGCAAAGCAGTCAATCCACTGATACAAGTTTGTCAGCCGAAATAATATGGGGAAGTTT
The DNA here is from genome assembly GCF_028751815.1 of Salvia miltiorrhiza. Classification (NCBI taxonomy): domain Eukaryota; kingdom Viridiplantae; phylum Streptophyta; class Magnoliopsida; order Lamiales; family Lamiaceae; genus Salvia; species Salvia miltiorrhiza. Next base: position 41,649,102 of record NC_080392.1, read on the forward strand.
TAGTATCAATTAAAGAATGGGTGAAAAAAAGGTAAAAAGTAATCCTCTACCTCAATTCCAGACGGTTACAGTAGAAAACATATTTAGGATCAATTTTGTCTCTTTTACTCAAATTAGCATCCAAGAACGGCTCACAGAGACGAAGCATAACTGCACTAAGATTTACAAACATGCCAGAGCTAGCACAAGACAAAGGATCAACCTGTAACCAAATCCAGTGGCAACCGCCGACATTGTTTTCAGATTAGCCTCTTAAGATCACTTTAAAGGGGAAAATGAAGGCTGAGTTTTCCTCCTATGACTACGAAAAATATACCTGTAAATGCCCCCTTGAAGAATTTTTGTTGATGACTTCTGCAAGGTACTCAAGAACATTTTCGCGTGTGTTTGTATTTTTTAGGAGGCACATAAGAACTTCCGCCAACCCGTCATACAAGCTGTTCATAACCGTTTTGATAGTTGTAAAGGACGAAAGAAGATCAGCTGGGCGGCGAGTTGAGGCTTCAGAGAAGCATTGTTGGCTGACAATGTAAACCCAAACATCCATTATTACAAGAAACACAAACTGAACTAAAAAGATGTCGTAGTTTCTAGCTAAGCTTCAATAATGATCAAACCAAAAAACAAAACCATCATACATATATGTCGAGATTTGACTAGTAGTAAAAATGTACCAACATTATAAATCTTGCATTAACAGAATTAACTCAGGCAAGCAAAACTGAGACAAAAAATTCTAACTTTACACAACAGCCATAATGGTATACGTCGAGAGTTAGCTGGTAGTAAAATGCACCAACATTATAAAACCTGCATTAACATAACTAACTCAGGCAAGCAAAGTTGAGACAAGAAAAATTCTAACTTTACCCTATATCGGGCTCGCTCTTGAATATAGCATTATCCGGCAATGCACTAACATGAAAAAACGGCCCCAATATACTCGTCATCTCCATGACCCTCCCGTTCAAATACAAACTATTCGGTATCCACCACGGATGATTGACCAACGCCTTCGCCCCCACAGGATAATTCACCAGCAGCAGCAGTGCCCTTAATGGCTGCTGAAAATTCCCCAAAGCTGAAACCTTTAAAACACTCCCTCTCAAATCCTCATACAACTGTTTCATAACAGGCTCCATCGATTCATAATCAGCATCCCTAAAAAATTCCTCAAGAAAACCCGGTGGAGACGAAGCTCCACTGCTACTCCCACCGAAACCATCAAGATTACCCCCAACCTCCGCGAAGATCAAAGGCAACAGCGGCGTAACACTCGATTTGTTCGCATCATAATTCGGAAACATATCCGGATTACCCAAATGAATCTTACAGTAGGTTACTGCCAATTTTTTGGCTTGTTTCACTACCAATTCCATCTCCGACCTCACGTTCTTATCCTTCATCGACGCGATTTTCTTCCCCTCCTCGTAAGCGCGGCGGTAGCTGTTGACCAGATACTGGAATGGCGGCTCGGCAGCGGGGAAGCTCCCGGAGAGCCGATCGATTAAGGCTCTCTCCATCGATTCTCGCGATAATTTGAGCTCCTTACCCTCATTCATGATCTCCGTGGCTGTCCCATGTAGATAAACAACACGAGAATCGTTCTCCATTGAATCGACCAGCGACACCAAAAATATTTTCCTGAAGATTATATCCTCGATTTCCGCCGGTGTTTTCGAGGGTTTTGGCGTCGCCATTGATGGAAGATTAGTGCAATCCGATCACCCGAAATCTGAAACTGAACGAAATTCTGATTTGATTTTGAAATAAGGGTTTTTCAGGTGTAGATCAATAAGGGAAGAAATTGAAAACGATGGATTGCGGTTGTGTTTAATATTTTCCTTCTTCCCATTAATAATATCTCAAACATAAATTTATAAAGTCCTATTAATAATAATTTAATTTAAATTTTAGTGAGATGAGAAGTATCCTACATCCACAAAAAATAATTTTGTTTTACCATTTTGATATGTCCACAAAAATTAATTTTTTTTATCACATAATAAGCCTCGTTCTCCACTCACAATACAATTAATTCATACAAACACTAATTTCTTAAATGGAACAATTTCTTCACTCACAATACAATAACCATTTTTATTAAAATATGTGTCATCCCTTATTAGAACTATTTACCATGACTATTTAAGGAGTAGGAAAATATCATGTAAACAAAATATTTTTTTAAAAAAAGAGGTTAAAATGCATATAAATACATGAACTTTAGTCTAATGTTTAAATTGCAAGCAAAATTTCAAAATTTTCTGTCCCATCTCTTCTGACCTAATTCTTTTTGACACGATTATTTAGGAGAATAAGATTGTAATGTACTAAAATAAAGTAAAGTATGTAGGCTCATACTTATTGTAATGTAATTTATTACTAAAAAAAAGAAACAGATCAAATTTGATGGGACAATCCGAAATAAAAATTAGGCCAAGTGAAATTTTTTTATTTTAATTTTTTCACGATTTATTTTTTCGACCAAATTAAAGTTAACTTGGCACAAATGTAACAGTCAAGATAGTGCCGAATAGTCAGCCTAAAAGATAAAACGACGCAATTTCAATAGGTATATACGACATCGTTTAATATATATAAATTACGTCGTCGATTATGGTTCTAGATTTGTTCTCAATCCCTAAAAAGTTGTTTTTCTCTAAATTTATTTATTTGTTTCACCACTTGTGATCGACGATTTTTGTGTTCTCTAACTTTCTTAGCAACCTTTACCTTAAAAATTGTTTACAATTTGATTTTAGTGTCAATGCACAAATAATAGGCATTTACTTGTAATATCGTTTTATTACAATTTTAATGTGTGACGTTGGAAGTAAAGAGTGATCATCGGTGCATAAGACACGGACAAAAAGTGGCTATTGTTAATGTCACTACGACAAAAGTTTACATACATAACAGTGAATAGATAACGATTTTCTTCAAAAACCGTTATGTATGAGCGCACTTTTAGGAATAGATAACGGTTTTGCGAAAATCCGTTATCTATGTACTGTTGTCTAAATGCATAGATAACGGTTTGAACAAATGCGTTATGTTTTTGCGTTATCTATTAGTTGCATACATAACGGTATTACAAAACCGTTGTGCCACCGTTATCTATGACCATATTTTATAACAGTAATTTACAACGGTTTTTGAACCGTTATGTATAAGAGTCATTTACAACGGTTTTTGAACCGTTATGTATGAGCGTCTCTAAAAACTGTTATGTATAATTTTTTTTATTAATTTTTTTAAAATAATATTATATTAAAAAATAACAAATAAATTATTTATCCTAAAATTTGAATTTATTCCTAGATATAGACTTTGTAAAATAAAAAATTCATAATTTTTTTTTTATTTTATTAACACTTATATAAAATCTAAATTAAAAATCTAAATTAGAAATCTAAATACCATAAATTGAATATTAAAAGTGAAAAAAAAGAAAAAAAGAAAAAAATTTAGGAAATTTAGAAATTAACCCCCAAAACTAGAAGCCCTAGTTTTGTTCGTCCTCACTGTCTCTCTCGACTCTCTCTCTCCCCTCTCGACTCCGCCGCCGGCGCCGCTGCCCCGAGCCAGCCCGTCGCCGCCCACCCTTGTCGCGCTGCGTCACGCCGTTGCCGCCCACCCTCGCTGCGTCTCATCTCCTCCCCAAATCTCTCTCTCTCTTCGCGATCTCTCCCACTTTGAGAGATAGTCGCCGCCGCTGCCGAGGCAAGTTCTGGCCATAGAAGCACGCCCCCCCTCTGTCCTCCCCGGCCGCAGCAACGTCAGCCACCAAGCTCGTCACACTTCCCTCGTTTCCCTCTTAATCTCCTCTCTCTCTGACTCAAATGCACGCACACCATACCGCGCCTGAAATCCTAGATCTATAATCTTACAGCCACCTCCCTGTCGATTCCCGTCGACCGCACGGCGGGAAGGCCGTCGCCTCCGAGCGCAGCCCAAAGCCCCCTCTGCTCTCCATACTCCGGCGACAACAGCGGCTCCTTGCCGCTGCCGTGCCCTAGCTTCAATCCGCCGCTGAACTCCCTCTTCCGGCCGCACCACTTGTCCGACCACCACAGCACCAGCCCAGCCGCCTTCGTCGCAGCGCAACACCACCGCGACCCACTCCAGAACCAGCATTATTCGGTAGTCTCCCAATTGATGAATGTTTGATATTAGAAGTATTTAACTTTTGTTTGTTAAGTTTTGAAACATTTTCCTTTTGAATGACATATACAAGATTTGTCTATAGTTTTAATTACTCTGAAGCCATTATTTGTATTATAATCTGAATCTGTGCCAATTGACGTTTCTTGTGGGATCTATTTTCTTTTCTTTGGATATGATTTCGATGTGCCATTTTCTATCTCTCTCATCCCTTTGTTATTGTATTTAGTTAGGAAGGTTGATGCTATGATTTCAAATTCTCAATGTTCAATAAGTAAATAATCTTTACCCTTAGTATTAGGAGCACTCAAATGCAATAAATGATGCTCTTCAATATCCGTTAAAGTATGCCAATTGTTATTTTCAATTTGGTGTCCTTCTAGAGACATAAATAAGGGGTTATATGTATGAAATTATACTTCCAAGCAGGACTGATCAGTTTGTGTTTCTTTTATGTGTGTATGAGGAGACATAAAAGCATTTTGTGGTTCTCATTGTTTCATTATTAGTTTACGTGTAATAGATCAATTTATCTAATATATGTTGTTTTGGTTTGTGGTGGAACAGGTTGGTTCCCTGAATGATTTTAGACAACAAGTCCTACAAGGTACTCCGGAGGCTCAGAAGGGTTTGGATGATATTTCTTTTGATTTTAGACAACAAGTCCTACAACAAATCTCTGTTTGATATTTTTTTTAGGAAAGTCTCTCCATTGTTCTCCTCCTCTCTTCTGCCTGATTATGTAATGGAACTTTGTATTGATTTCACAAAATCATTCTGTCAAAAGTTTTTATCCCATGTTACTACTCTACCATAATGCTCGTCGTAAAATGGTGGACGTCGCCAACCACCAAATAATTCCTGCGGAATTACCAAAATAAATTAGTATATTGGTAAGTAGGGTCGATCCCACAGAGAGCAGTTAAAATTCATTCAAATCCCTAAATCTATAAAAACGGTGATGCCACCATGCCTTAATTTTAAGAGGAGTTAATTAAACTAAAAATGCAGAATTAAATCAAATAAAATACGCTTGAAGTAAATCAATAAAAAGGGTAATTCGGCTCAAATAAATCCACTCTAATTCAACTCTGATCCTCGACGCAATAATTAATCAATCCCTATCAACCAACCAGTTATAGGATACCGTGAAACGCAACGGACGTACCCCAATTCCTACTTACTGTGTCGATAAACAGCTGGAGACGCCAGACCTGCTTATTTCCCTTATTAAAATATAACCTAGCTGGAGACGCCAGACCTAGATTTAATATTCTAACAGCATTACGATGAAGGAACCCAATTTATATCAATTATCCTAGAGACGCTAGTAATAATTAATATACCAATTAATTCCTACTACGATCACGGTAGTTGTATCACTAATTAGTCCAATTCCAACAATTACGGATTGGCAGGAACTAATTGACTGTAATCCAATTAAACTTAAGTTGATCAGGCTTAAATAAAATCAGAATTATCTTGGAACCTAGGAATTAATCGGAATCAATAGGAATCAATTTTAAACCAATTAGGTCTCACAGATCATTAAATTAGAGTTTCATTATTCTCGCCGAATTAAAAGATTTAGCTACTCATGCTTAAAATAAAAACAATCAAATAAATAAAAGTAAACATAAAATAATCGAATGTATTAAAATAAATCTAAACCACGAAAAGAAAATAAAACTAAGGAAACAAATCTCTCTAATAAACTGTTCTTCTCGCAATGTCCAGCCGCCAATGATCTTCACGTCCAAACTCCTAGCCGCCAATTGCCAAAGTAAAAAGCAAGAGAAAAAAATAAAAATCTAAAACTAAACTTCATGCATAAAATTAAAACGCAGCAATCAATAATGGAATCAGAAGAGTTGTTCCCTACAAAAATAAGTCAAAACTCAAAATTGCATGCATTAAACCAAAAAAACTCGTATGCACTAAAAAAATAAAAGCAAAGGTCTCTCCCCTAATTCTAATCAAAGTCAAACCTAATATCTAAGTCCAAAGTTGCGGCTAGGTTGCAACTAAAAACAAATATTAGAGATTAAAAATCCCTAGATGTCGTGTCTCAGCCCAACATGGGCTTTCGGCCCCTTCAAAAATATAACCTCTCAAAATAATTAAAATAAAAGTTTTGGGCTTAATTAAATGTAAAATAATTAACTCCAAGCCCAATCTCTAAATTCCTCCACAATCAACTCTAATCTTCATCAAAAGCTTGATTTCCACCAACTTCTTCCATCCACGAGATCTATCTCCAATCCATCTAATTCCTGCGCCAAAACATAGCAGAACATGTAATATCACATGAAACCACGGCGAAACGCACACTAAATTAGGTAGCTAAAATACACACATCAAATCCCCTCACACTTAGACCATACTTGTCCTCAAGTATGACGTGAAAGAAGAATTTAATGGTGAAAATCAGTCACTAGAGACAACTTCCTCCCTCGACACGACACAAAAGACTCCTAAAGAAAAAGGAAGAAACAAACTAACAAGCAAACGAAACTAAATAGAAAGAAGACACTAAACAACGACGAACTCAACTAAACCAATAGCCAAGTAATCATCAAAACACTAGTAACGTAACATACTGCCAAATCGAACTATGCAACTCACAATCGATTCTCAACTCTCAAATCAAGAAAATGAAATGCAAAACAAGTGTTTTCATTGTCAATCTAGTCCAAAACAAGCAACAATGAGCTCCTCTCAAGGTTCACTCTTTTCTCAAGAATTTATTTTGGAATTTCACACACAAGAAGGAAAATCCACTTAGTCGTGATATGTCATGGTCACACAGTAACTCAAAAAGGTCTTTTCTCATTGGTTGTAATGGGGCTAAGGACCATTCATGATGTTGGTAAGATCCTAGGGGTCCTAAGCTCAAGCATTGAAACTCAAAGTGTGCATGTTCAATCCAAACCATCATCCCTACAATCAAGACTATAGAGAGAATGAAACACTACAAAGCTAAGGGGAAAACTCATCAAAAACTCCAACGTGTTTCAAAAATTTGGTGCTGCACTTCTTTCTCTCTTTCTTTTCTTTTTCTCTTTTTTTTTCTTTTTTTTTTCTCTTTTTTTACAGCATACAGCAACACCCATTTTTATTTTCACTTCCAACACATGATCATCAGATATAACATTCCCCATAATTCTATCTCCCAATCCTGCATCTAATCAAGACTGATCTGATCGTGCCACTATTTGGCCAAACGGATCACAGATCCTTATCATTTTACACAAGACATCAGTTTGGGCAAACGACACATAAATACACAGTGTAATTCTCTCTAATAATAGATGGAATGAGGTTCAAGATTAAACAAGCATCACAGGGTCAAGAGAAAGTCCAAAACAGGCATTGGCTTAATTATTTAGTGACTATTAAGAACAAAAAGGTTCAAGGCTTCAAACGAGGTTCACTAGGGGTTAATGTTCAGGTAGGAATTCAAAAGCAGGCCAAATGGCTACCCTAGTGCCTTCTATCATGCATCACCAATGACTCACAACATATCACAACTTCATGAACGACAAACCACTAAACAAGAATAAGATAGTAGAGAGTGCTCTACTCTAATAAGCTCAATTCTCACTTATATGTGGCTTTTTACTCATTGTTGCTCTGATTTGTCATCCCAAATGTCATCCAATAAAAACACAAATTTTCAATCTCAAAATCCCAAATCTCAAGTATCAAACCTCACGTTCATCACACAACTCAACCGGGCAGCATGTTTATCACTAATACTTCAACAATCACAAGGCTCACAACACACAAAACGACATAAAAAACGGACTCAACAGAACACAAACTCAAAGACACCCCCCTCACACTTAGATTTTGCTTGCCCTCAAGCAAATAAAACAAAGCATAAGCGAAGGAGCAACAAGACACTCAACTAAACGAAAAACAAAGACAAAGACAACACAAAAACACACGAAACAAAACAAGAAAAGGAAGGAAGTCACCGTGTACGCTGCCGCCGCATCTCCTGTGAAATGGTGGCACTCAAATCTGTGATGCTCTGTTGTAGGGCTGCCACGTTCACGTAATCCACTGCTGCGTCACCTGATTTTTTTTTTAAGAAACTTTAACAAAAATTAAATCTAAAGAAAGGGAATTAAAACTGAAAGAAAAACTGAACGAAACGGAAATAAAGAAAAAGAAAAACAAAACGGGAGAAACAAAGGAAAAGAAAATCGGGTTGCCTCCCGATAAGCGCCATTATTTAAAGTCTTTGGCTAGACTATTGATGCAATCAGAATCTCGTCTGAGGTGACAATGGAATTTCTTCCACTGCTGTCATATGAGATGCATCGCAATATGGCTTTAACTTGTGATAGTTGACTACAAACGTCTTTGCCGTAGCCAAACTCTTAATCTCCACTGGTCCGCCTGGCCAAACAGACTGTATCTCAAAAGGACCTATCCATTGCCTTCCAAGCATGAATCGGACCTTTTCACCGACTTCAAATGTTCTCCAGAATCGATGCTTGTGATAAGCTATCGCTATTAGATCTGCATACCCCATGTTGGTATTATAGGCTTCCAAACAGAGCTTCTCCTCACACTTATCTTTTAAGTCAGGTGGTTCCACATTAAAATGTAGATTTCTATAACGTGGCTTCCGTCTGGGCAAACGAACCATATGTCCAGAACCTGTGAGTTTTGAGTCAGCATGAAGAAATTTGATCTGTTTGGGCAAACAGAACGTATTTCCAGAATCTGCCAATTTTGAGTGAGCATGGAGAGACTTAGGTAGATTCTTTGACTTCTTCATTGTTCATCCCACGAGCATCAAGACCAGTTGCTCTTTTGATCAAGGTCGGTTCCAACTTGTCCTGCACAGATTTAGTCTCAAGATGTTCTTGGACAGAAGGGTCAGTAATGTTAGTGGCACAAACAGTTTTAACAACAAGAGGATTTTTCATGGTATCATCAATATTGAAAGTGAACTTCTCTCCATGATAATCCAAACAAATAGTACCACTATAAACATCAATGAGTGCCCTAGTGGTCCTTAAGAAAGGACGGCCTAACAGAACACCAGCTGACTCTTTCGATTGCATACCACTCATCTTCACCACATAAAAGTCAGCAGGATAAATAAAATCATGCACCTTTACAAGAACATTCTCTAGAAGACCCTCAGGATGAACATATGACCCATCAGCCAATTGAATCACCACCTTAGTATGCACCAACTTCACACCAATTAGGCTATTATAAACAGCTAAAGGCATGACATTAATAGAAGCTCCTAGATCACACATGACATGATCAATCTTGGTGTCACCTATGAAACATGGCAGAGAAAACATACCTGGATCCTTGCATTTGGGCGGCAACTCTTTTCGTATCACTGCTGACACGGTCTCGCCTATCACAATTTTTCCAGATTTCTTAGACTTTCCAGCGATGAAGTCCTTCAAAAACTTGCTCAGATGAGGGAGTTTGAGTGTTTGGAGGAAAGGAAGATTAATCTCCAACTTCCCAAATATCTTCATGAAATCCATTAGCTCTTCCTCCGGCCTCTTCTTTGCTAACCTCATAGGAAAAGGAACAGGTATCTCGATCTCGGGATCATGTAGACTCAAAGGTTTATGAACCTTAGACTGCTCACCCTCAACTAATTTGTGTTCTGCTTCGTTTTCTTTCTGCACAGCTGTCGGATTACCGTTCTGTTTGGCCAAACGGGACGTATCTGTATTCTGGGCAGCCGAACCGATTTCCTCTCCAGAATTTTCGAATTTTTCCAAGTTGAATTCGACTCCAGAATCCTTGCTCGAACACCCCTTTGAATTCTGGGTTGTGGGCTCACTCAACTCCTTGCTACTCCTCAAAGTGATCATACTAACGTTCTCCCTCGGATTCAATTGGACTTGAGATGGTAACTTGCCTTGATTGCCCTTGAGTTGATTCACGGATGTTGCAAGCTGAGACACTTGACGAGCCAACCCTTCGATCTGAACCCTTTGCTCTGCTTGAGACTGTTGAAGTTTTAGCACCGCTTCATTGGTTGTTTGCAAATTATTTTGCAACAATTGTTGTGAGCCAATCAACTCTCTCATCATCTCTTCGAGAGCTTTTCCTTGATTTTCTTGGGGATGTGGTGGTGCTTGTTGGAATCCTCTTTGATGAGGCGGTCTATAGCTTTGCTGCTGCTACTGCACTTGATTGCTTTGGTCTCTCCAACGATCATTAGGGTGATCTCTCCACGGCGCATTGTAGTTGCTCGAGTAGGGGTCCCGTTTGGGCAAAGGGGGCAGTGGATCAGAACAGCTGTAAAAGTTGTGAGACGAGTTTACTTGGGCTTGAAGATCTCCGTCCCCCCCAGCGCATTGCAAACTTGTATGGCCAAAGTTTGGTGGACGTCGCCAACCACCAAATAATTCCTGCGGAATTACCAAAATAAATTAGTATATTGGTAAGCAGGGTCGATCCCACAGAGAGCAGTTAAAATTCATTCAAATCCCTAAATCTATAAAAACGGTGATGCCACCACGCCTTAATTTTAAGAGGGGTTAATTAAACTAAAAATGTAGAATTAAATCAAATAAAATACGCTTGAAGTAAATCAATAAAAAGGGTAATTCGGCTCAAATAAATCCACTCTAATTCAACTCTGATCCTCGACGCAATAATTAATCAATCCCTATCAACCAACCAGTTATAGGATACCGTGAAACACAACGGACGTACCCCAATTCCTACTTACTGTGTCGATAAACAGCTGGAGACGCCAGACCTGCTTATTTCCCTTATTAAAATATAACCTAGCTGGAGACACCAGACCTAGATTTAATATTCTAACAGTATTACGATGAAAGAACCCAATTTATATCAATTATCCTAGAGACGCTAGTAATAATTAATATACCAATTAATTCCTACTACGATCACGGTAGTTGTATCACTAATTAGTCCAATTCCAACAATTACGGATTGGCAGGAACTAATTGACTGTAATCCAATTAAACTTAAGTTGATTAGGCTTAAATAAAATCAGAATTATCTTGGAACCTAGGAATTAATCGGAATCAATAGGAATCAATTTTAAACCAATTAGGTCTCACAGATCATTAAATTAGAGTTTCATTATTCTCGCCGAATTAAAAGATTTAGCTACTCATGCTTAAAATAAAAACAATCAAATAAATAAAAGTAAACATAAAATAATCGAATGTATTAAAATAAATCTAAACCACGAAAAGAAAATAAAACTAAGGAAACAAATCTCTCTAATAAACTGTTCTTCTCGCAATGTCCAGCCGCCAATGATCTTCACGTCCAAACTCCTAGCCGCCAATTGCCAAAGTAAAAAGCAAGAGAAAAAAAATAAAAATCTAAAACTAAACTTCATGCATAAAATTAAAACGCAGCAATCAATAATGGAATCAGAAGAGTTGTTCCCTACAAAAATAAGTCAAAACTCAAAATTGCATGCATTAAACCAAATAAACTCGTCTGCACTAAAAAAATAAAAGCAAAGGTATCTCCCCTAATTCTAATCAAAGTCAAACCTAATATCTAAGTCCAAAGTTGCGGCTAGGTTGCAACTAAAAACAAATATTAGAGATTAAAAATCCCTAGATGTCGTGTCTCAGCCCAACATGGGCTTTCGGCCCCTTCAAAAATATAACCTCTCAAAATAATTAAAATAAGAGTTTTGGGCTTAATTAAATGTAAAATAATTAACTCCAAGCCCAATCTCTAAATTCCTCCACAATCAACTCTAATCTTCATCAAAAGCTTGATTTCCACCAACTTCTTCCATCCACGAGATCTATCTCCAATCCATCTAATTCCTGCGCCAAAACATAGCAGAACATGTAATATCACATGAAACCACGACGAAACGCACACTAAATTAGGTAGCTAAAATACACACATCATAAAATTATATTTCAAATGATTGCTAAAAAAAGTGCCTTTTTTGGAGAATTGCTAAATATAGTGCTTTACTATAGTGTTACTGGTGTCTTTTCCCTTTAAAATCTCACACTTCGTGTTTCATATCAGGATCTTCTGATTTTGGCTTGCGGTCATCCAGAAAATAGAAGCAGCCTAACAATTGCTTCTCTATTCCCATTATTTTCACATAAGCTCTATGTTGTAAGCTCGTCGTGGTTTGAATTTAGTCTAAATCACTATCTTTGGTTGATGGCATCTCTACTAGCAATTGCTTCTTACTCAAACTTGATTTCTGGTTTTTGAAATCGCATCAGTTTCTCGTCTCTTCTAGGGTGAGCCCAGCTTCCATCTATATGGATTTATTATGTGTATAAGTGCAACTGCAGCGAGAGCCTTCAAGTCAGTGCTTCAGGGGGCTCTTCTTTCCAGTGAAGGGTAAGTAACTAATCATAATATCTGCTAAATATTTTCTTGACTATTGTTTTTGCTTTTCTAAATTTAGTCTAAAGCACTAGATAGAAGTTCATACTCTGAAAGGGCTTTCACCATTCTGATCAGCAAAAGGGCAATAGTATTATCAAGTAGATCTCATGTCCTTCCACGGTGATAGAATGATCTTTTGTATTCTTACAGTTGATAGAATCTCTTATGCTTAATGAAATTCCATGACTCGTACCGCCTTGTAGGTGACAAATTGCCGGCATGAGTTCCACCTCCAGTGTATTCTTGAATGGTATGTGCTTGTGTATGTAAGAATCTTCGAAGCTCTCTGATCTGCTTTAATGTATTGTCTGTTGTGCCTTTTTCTTCAGTTTAGGTCTATTTAGGTCCGTTGCATGATATTTTTTAGTGTTTTGTTGGATGTTTCTACTTGTGTTTGTAACATGAGTTTGCAGATACAGTTCACAGGTTTCATCAATTGATCTTTAAAAGTTTTTCCTTTGGTCCTAATAATTGGGTTGTAATGCATGTATACAATTCAGAGTGAGGGTCTTAATATCTCCTCTTCCTGGATTGATTAATGGATATGTTTATATCTCCTCTTAACAGGCAAGTTACTCAATACTGATAATGCTACCATTTTTAGTTAGTAACAAGTGAGCAAGCTCATGAGGTTTTGTCTTTTTCTCATTGAGTCACTTAATGGCTTGCTCGTATGTGGTTCTGATCTCTTATAATTTGTGTTGAGATGCTTATTGCGGCTATTGGGCATCTTTATGCCTTCCCTTACAAAGAGTATGCTGGTGCAAATATAGGCTCAAATCATGGCTGGAGTGATTCAGGTGAGTTTCTATTTTGAGTCTGCAATAAGAGGTAGTTTAAGCTTTATATTCTTCTGGAATTATGGTTTTCAGCTGAGTAATATTCTTAGAACTCTTTATAATATGTATGCTTGGTGTACTTGAGGGCATCTGCCGACTTTTGCTGGTGGATAGACATGGTTCTGCTCCTTTATGGCAAACATGTTCTATTGGAAACTGTAATACATGCTTAGCTTGGCCTATCTGCATGAGTGAAATTTGTACAGGACACATGCATAGTTAGAATTTAATTGCTACATGACAAACGAGTTGAAACAAGATGCATGTTGACTTTAAAGGCCTTTAATATTCATTTGTGTTCTTAAAGAATTTGCTAATGACTTCATAAATGTTGCTCATGATGTATAGACCTGTAAGGTCCAAGTCTAACTGAAGTATAAAGGTTACATTCCGCCTATTTCATTTGATGATGTTGGTGCCACTTGATAATTCTTATTTTCTAAACTGCCCATAGGTAGATATTGTCACTGTCATATTTTACTTTTAGACTCCTACATATTTTGTTTTACTTTTCTTATTTTGCAGGAAAGCAAGTCTATTGGTGCAGAAGTAAACTGGGGTGTCAGATTCAATAAGGCAAATGATGTTAGTCGTCCATCATACTATAGTCCTTCTGTAAATGAAAGTTAAATTCTGTGACTGTTGTTTTCTGGTCTCAGGCTCAGCACTTTCTAAAAAATCTATACAAGGAGGTAGCACTTCGATTGCAGGGATGTGGAGTGCAAGGAAGAGCTTTTACTCTCAAGCTTTGAATCGGAATATGCAATGATGATGTATACTTGATATTTGGTTCATTTGTATAATAATGTATGAATTTTTTGGATGATATATAATATTGTTATCGTTGATTTTATCATTTTGTCGTTTTATAAAAATTGCAAAATTTAAAAATATACAACAATTATATAAAGTGCAAAAAACTGTTATAAAAGGTGCAAAAAATCGTTATGTATTCTAATTAAAGATAACGGTTAAAATCGTTATAAAAACTGCAAAAATCGTTATAAAAAGTGCAAAAAATCGTTATGTATTCTATCAAAGATAACGGTTAAAACCGTTATAAAAAGTGGAAAAAACTGTTAACTATGATAAAAAAAAAAATTAATACATAACGGTGAAAAACCGTTATGTATTCTATCAAAGATAACGGTTAAAACCGTTATAAAAAGTGCAAAAAACTGTTAACTATGATAAAAAAAAAAAATTAATACATAACGGAAAAATCTTAATACATTTAACCTTTATAGATAACGGATGCGTACTGTTATGTATGACGCATCGTACCGTTATCTATGCTACTATACATAACGGTTTTGAAACCGTTGTGTATGACATATATCATAGACAACACTGAAAGATATTTTATGGACTAGATTAGGATATATTTGATATATTCTAATAACCTAATTAATTGGTTATTAGTTGGACTATTGGACTAATTAATTGTAGACAAAAGAAAAGGCCCGGCCCTATTAATCTAGGGTTAATAGGCGGCTATCATTAATATAAGAATAAGAATGTATTTCTTTTGTCTGACACGTGAGAACACAAGAGAGAAAACACACAGAGCAATATAGTATTCAATCAGGATTTTCTAGCTTTCCGTGATTGAAACTTGCACTTGGAATTGTTCCTGCATCGGATCTGCATACACGTGGATACCTCTAGTAGTGGATTCAACTGCAGGAAACGTCACGATCGTTCTACCGCACAACAAGTAAGTTATTCCAACTGTTGTGTGTTTTATCTCTACACATGAATATAATTATAAATCTAGATCTTTATCCTTGATTGTATTTCCGCTGCGTATCATTAGATGATGTCAAGGATTTCTACAGTGGTATCAGAGCCCGGGGCTCGATTTATAATTGATATTATGTTCTAATTAATTATGGGTTAATTAAAATCTGATTTTAGAAATCTGTTTTCGAAAATTGAAAAAATTCAGTTTGAAATCGAAATTTTTGAAATCTGTTTCGAATTGAAAATTGAAATCGAAAGTTTTGGAATTGGGTGAATATTACTGGGCAATATTCGAACCTTTCTGCCGGATAATTCGTTTGGCCGTTTGCTTCTTCGGATTGGGCGGTGACAGACGGCTTGGGGCTTGCCGGAGTGCTGCGCCTGACCGTCTGTTGCTGCTTGTATTGCGTCGCTGCTTCGAGCCGGCATGCTACTGTCCCTTCGAAACTGTATTCCACCGCAAAAGCTTGTACGCCGGAGTGGTGGGGAATGGT
Organism: Salvia miltiorrhiza; assembly: GCF_028751815.1. Taxonomy (NCBI): domain Eukaryota; kingdom Viridiplantae; phylum Streptophyta; class Magnoliopsida; order Lamiales; family Lamiaceae; genus Salvia; species Salvia miltiorrhiza. Next base: position 41,664,754 of record NC_080392.1, read on the forward strand.
GGCTGAATGGCAGCGGCGCGCAATCACCGTGTCGACGCACTGAGACGTGACTTCGTCGCTTCAACCACTGCATTCTCCGGCCATGACTTGGTCACCGGAACAGTGGTGATTGAAGGACGACGACGACTGGAGATGGAGATGACCGGCGAAGGCGAGCCTTAGCCGAACGTCGCAGCCATCCTCCGGCGTGGCTCTGAGCGCGGCAGTCTGACGGGAGTTGGAGAGAGGCGGCTGTCGCTGCTTTCCTCTGACGCGGTTTTGAACCGCGACCGGCGACGGGAAACGGAGGGCAGACGGCGGCTGTGAAGCTGCAAACCCTAGCGGGTCTTGGACAACAACTGTTTCTTGACTGGGCCTAGGGCTGCTGGGCTTCTGTTTTTCCTTAGGGGCTGGGCCTGCGAAATTTTAAAATAAATGGCCCTTTTGGGCTGAAACTGTTTTATAAAAAAAAAAAGAACTTTTTATTAATTTAGAATTAATACTTAATATCCCAATTTCAGAATTAATTTATTAATTTGATTAATAAATTTTTGTTATTATTATTATTAAAATTTGAATTAATAATAATAGAAGTATATTTATATTAATTTAGAATTAATATAAATTGATTAACCCATATTTAATTAGAGAATAAAATATTAATTTGATTAATGATTTTATTCGTAGAGATTTTGTGCCTTTATGTGATAAGCATGCTATTTGATTTTATGCTTATTATTTTACTATAGTAGTAAGAGACCGCTTTTTGTTCTTGGGTAGGCGGCGCCCAATATATGTAGTCCGCTTTGCTATGTTTGGGTAGGCGGCGCCCAATATGTGTGGTCCGCATTTTTATGCCTGGGTAGGCGGCACCCAGTAATTGTGTTGCTATTTAATATTGGATATTAAATATAAGCAATTAGTATCACATGCTAAATCCCCATTAAATATAAGTATTTGTGTAAGCACAAAACGCGTCGTCCATCATAATTGTCTGAGCAACCCATCCTTTTCGATCAAGAGTATTTACACCCAAATGTTTGCTCTAGTCTACAAGGCCAAGGCTCATTCATAGGTTGGCACCGTGTGATGGGGTTGACTTGCTTGATCATTTGTGGCGTGAAACTCGACCAAAGTGATTTAAGGACGCAGATTAATTAGATTAATCAACCAAGAGTTGCAAAATTGTTGTTGCAATTGGCTTAGAGGCCTACTAAGTAATATTATTGCAGTCATCAGCCCAAGCAGAGGCTGCATAATATTGACTTGGATCTCGGACCACTAAGATTTATATAACATATAAATCCGTATTTTACGTTGGGGGCGTAAAATATGTCAAAAATTAGTGGGAGCTAATCAATACGATAGCCCATTGTTTGATTGGTGATACAATGTGATCATAGTTTACTCTTTCTAATTTGTTTTTCTTTATTTATTGATCAGATATATGTCGAATTTGTCGCTAAAGTGTTTGATGGAAACTAACAAGTTGACTGGGTCAAACTTCACGGATTGGCTCCGTTGCTTGCGTCTGGTCTTAAGGCTAGAAAAGATTGAGTACGTCTTGGACGACCCAATCTCTGTGATTCCCGACAAGAACTCTGCAGAGTATGCTAAGTTTGACGAAGCTGCTCATAAGAAACACGTCGAGGATGCGACTTCGGCACAATGTGTTATGTTGACCTCTATGACTACGGAGTTACAGAGGCAACATGAACACATGTTCCCTTTTGATATGTTGAAACACTTGAAAAGTTTGTATGCTTCAGAAGCTCAAACTATGGAGTATGAGATACTCCGAGATCTATTCAAGTGTAAGCTTCACGAAGGGAGCCCGGTTTCTGATCATGTTTTGAAGATGATTGGATTGATTGAGAGGTTAGCATCGATTGGAACGATGCTACCCGCTACTGTCTCTGTCAATCTAATTTTGCAGTCTTTGCCTGCCTTGTTTGAGAATTTCATAGTGAATTTCAATATGAACGGCACTAAGGCAAGTCTGCCCGAGCTTCATAACATGCTGAAGACTTATGAGTCTACCACCACTAAAGGCAAATCTGTGCTCATGGTGAGCTCCTCTGCTACATCTTCCAAGAAGAAGAACAAGCAGAAGAAAAAGCAGAAGAAAGTATTAGATGCTAGTTTAAAGCCTAAGGGTGGAGGAAGTCATAAAAAGTCGAAGTTGCCAAAGGATGAGTGCCTATTCTGTCATGAAAAGGGGCACTGGAAGAGAGACTGCCCGAAATACAAGGCACAAGGTGCATCGGGTATGAGCTCAGGTATGTTTGTTATTGAGATAAACATGTCTATTAACAATTCACAATCCTGGGTATTAGATACAGCTTGTGGCTCACACATTTGTAATAATGTGCAGGGTCTAAGTGAAGTCAGGAAAGTGAGGCCTGGAGAAGTCGATCTGCGCGTGGAAAATGGAGCAAGAGTTGCTGCCGAATGCGTGGGGACTTATAGATTAGATCTTCCTTCGGGAAATAGACTAGTTTTAAGTAATTGTTATTTTGTTCCTTCCATTTCTAAGAATATTATTTCCATTCCGATGTTAGACATTGAAGGTTTTTCCTTCCATTTTGGAAACGGTAGAGGCTCATTTTCATTCAATGGATTGTTTTATGGAAGTGCCTCGCTTTTGAATGGTTTATATTATCTTGAATGTGAAAGAAGTGTTCTCAATATACAAAACAAACGACCTAGGCTGAGTAATACGAATAATACTACTTATCTTTGGCATTGTAGACTTGGTCATATCAATGAGAACAGGATAGCAAGAATGAGAAAGTTAGACTATCTCACATCATTTGACTTTGAGTCATACGGTGCTTGTGAATCTTGTCTCAAAGGAAAGATGACTAAGAAACCACTTTCTGGGAAGGGGTTACGAGCCAAAGACTTGCTAGAACTGATTCACACCGATGTGTGTGGACCGTTCCCTACACAAGCAAGAGGTGGATATTCGTACTTCATAACTTTTACTGATGATTTTTCGAGGTATGGATACGTGTATCTCATGAAACACAAATCTGAGGCCTTTGAGAAATTTAAGGAGTTTAAGTTAGAAGTCGAGAAGCAACTTGGGAAAAGTATCAAGACTCTTCGATCAGATCGAGGAGGGGAATACTTAAGCCATGAGTTTCTTGATTACTTAAAATCACATGGAATTCGGTCGGACTGGACACCTCCGGGAACGCCTCAATTGAATGGGGTATCCGAAAGGAGAAATCGAACTTTATTAGATATGGTTCGATCCATGATGAGTTTTGCAAGTCTCCCTTTATTCTTTTGGGGCTATGCTCTACAGACCGCTGTTTATATTCTAAATAGAGTTCCTTCGAAATCAGTCGAGAAAACACCATATGAGTTATGGTGTGGCCAAAAGGCGATTCTTAAACATATACGGACCTGGGGTTGTCCTGCGTATGTTAAAAAGATGATGACTGATAAATTGGAATCTAAAAGTGAGAAATGTTATCTTGTGGGATATCCTAAGGAAACAAGAGGGTATTATTTCTACGTTCCCGGTGATCACAAGGTGATCGTTTCCCGGAATGTGACGTTCCTAGAAGACATTTATGTCTCTAAAGAACAAGGTCACAATACGATAGAACTTGAAGAAATTCAAGAACCACAAAATAACATAGAGGATGAAAACTTGTCTAATGGTGTGGACAAGAATTCAGTGGGAGTCGTTGATGATCTATTGGGAAGGGGAATATCTCTTAGAGAGACACCTCAAGACAATGAGATGCATCAAAGACATGATGATACAATAGTTGCATCACCACCACCTCAAGAAAATCTTGAGGAAATCCCTGAAAATTCCGAAACTGTTGAAACGTTCAACACAGAGGAACCTCCTCACGATCAGAATGTACAACCTGAGCAAACGCAAGAACAACTCCATAGGCCTCGTAGGAATCGTCGAGCACCTGAAAGACTTAATCTATTGGTTGAGAACCAAGATGATGAAGTTGATCTGGATGATGATGAACCTAAGACCTATACCGAAGCGGTGTCGGGCACCGACTCGGAGAAGTGGCTTGAAGCCTTAATTTCTGAAATGGACTCGATGTACTTCAATCTAGTCTGGGAACTAGTTGATTTGCCAGATGGGAAATATCCCATAGGCTGCAAATGGATCTTCAAAAAGAAGAGAGATGCAGATGGCATAGTACGAACCTACAAGGCTAGGTTGGTGGCAAAGGGTTATAGTCAACGCGAGGGCATTGATTATGACGAAACCTTTTCACCAGTCGCAAAGATCAAGTCCATTAGGATTTTACTTGCTATAGCTGCATACTATAACTTTGGCATTTGGCAAATGGATGTCAAAACCGCGTTTCTCAATGGAGAACTTGAAGAGGAAGTCTATATGACTCAACCTGAAGGTTTTGTATCCAAAGAAAGGCCGAATGCGGTATGCAGGCTAAAGAAGTCCATTTATGGACTTAAGCAAGCTTCTAGGAGTTGGAACATTTGCTTTGACAGAGCTATCAAATCGTTTGATTTTGTCAGAAGCAAAGAGGATCCATGTGTTTATAGTAAACGCGAGAATGGAAACATTGTCTACCTTATCATATATGTTGATGACATTTTGATTATGGGTAGCGATCGTTCCATGATGCAATCCGTGAAAGATTGGATGTCTAGTTCCTTCATGATGAAGGACTTGGGTGATGCTTCCTATATCCTTGGGATAAAGATCTATCGGGATAGACCTAATAGATTGTTGGGATTATCACAGTCCACTTACATAGACAAATTGCTAAGGCGCTTCTCAATGGAAAATTCCAAGAAAGGATTTCTTCCTATGGGACATGGTATTATCTTGTCTAAGAAGGGTTGCCCTTCTAGTGACCAAGAGATCGAATACATGAAAAGGATCTCATATGCATCTGCTATAGGATCTATAATGTATGCCATGACATCTACTAGGCCAGATGTGGCTTACGCGCTTAGCATGACAGGCAGATTTCAGCAAAATCCCGGTGAGGAACATTGGAGAACTGTCAAGACTATTCTAAAGTACCTTAGAAGGACTAAAGAATACTTCTTAGTCTATGGTGGACAGCCAGAGTTGTCAGTTACTGGGTATACTGATGCTAGCTTCCAAACAGACCATGATGACTATAAGTCACAGTCTGGCTATGTCTTCATCCTCAATGGTGGAGCAGTTAGTTGGAATAGTTCCAAACAAAGCACTACTGCCGATTCCACCACCGAAGCCGAGTATATTGTTGCATCTGAAGCTGCCAAGGAGGCTGTTGCTCTGTTAGAGTTCGTGAAAGAACTGGGTGTCGTTCCAAGTACCAATAGTGCAATACCATTGTATTGTGACAATACTGGTGCGGTTGCGCAAGCAAAGGAACCAAGACCCACGAATAGAAACAAGCACATTCCCCGAAGATATCATCTGATCAGAGAAATAATAGAGAGAGGCGATGTGAAATTAGAAAGAGTACCCACTGATGAAAATCTAGCTGATCCTTTCACCAAGCCGTTGTGTATAGCAAAACACAACAAACACTTTGAGAGCTTGGGTGTTAGACATGTTGGAAGTTGGCTTTGATTTAGTGGGAGTTTTTGTTTGAATGTCTTAGAAACAATTTGTAATGAGACATCCTTACTTGATCACATTATATATATGTTATTTGATTTCATGGGCTTGTGCATTTAATGGAATAATTTGTTTTATTGTTTGACTTTATTCTTTTATCTGTTCCCTTGAATTATCACTGTTATTAATGATGTGAGACATTAATGATATAAGTGTAATTCTAAAAGTGCCCTAACCAATGGTTATCAAGAATGGGATATTGATGACACGTAATAGGTTAGCATGTGGTTTGCATCATATTCTTAGAGAATGTAGTTGATCTCACAACTACGAGATATTGGATTCTCGTGATGGACACATGGATACTTTGGAGAGTATTGGTATACCCGGCTATTAAATCATTTGTTCTAGTGTCTATGATTTAATAGTGTATGGAGTATGTAATAGTCCTTTGACTTGAGGTCAATACTCATTTTGTTTGTTGAGTGGTGTGCTTTGACCAAGTACAATGCGTGCACTCCATCTAAGGGGTAGATACGGCTTGTGTTGGGTACATCATGAGGCAAATGGAAATGGTAGTTGAGCCAAGAATAGGATTCATTCCTCGATTTGAATTTCGAGAGAACACTTCAAATTCTCTATATTATTTGACCGTTAGTCATTGGCCAATGCAAAGATATATTCAATTAGAAGTAATTGAATATGATCGAATGGGTCATATAATAAAGATGAGATAAAGTGATTGAGCTATTTTGATAGACACATGGCAGATCATAGGCTCAATCGAGTGGTTCGTGAATGAAAGGATATTACATAAACTTCATATAAAGGTTTGTTTACATAATCCACGTAAACGTTCTTCATATATCGGGTTTGCTACACAACGCAGTCTAGGAGTTTTGTGTAGACTTTAATTTGATTATCGACGATAATGGAGGCCTATTGGGTCACACTTTATGTGTATTGTTGATTCGCTCAAGGGTGCAAAGATAGTGCTTGGTGTTTAATCTAATACTAGTCCAAGTGGGAGATTGAAAGATATTTTATGGACTAGATTAGGATATATTTGATATATTCTAATAACCTAATTAATTGGTTATTAGTTGGACTATTGGACTAATTAATTGTAGACAAAAGAAAAGGCACGGCCCTATTAATCTAGGGTTAATAGGCGGCTATCATTAATATAAGAATAAGAATGTATTTCTTTTGTCTGACACGTGAGAACACAAGAGAGAAAACACACAGAGCAATATAGTATTCAATCAGGATTTCCTAGCTTTCCGTGATTGAAACTTGCACTTGGAATTGTTCCTGCATCGGATCTGCATACACGTGGATACCTCTAGTAGTGGATTCAACTGCAGGAAACGTCACGATCGATCTACCGCACAACAAGTAAGTTATTCCAACTGTTGTGTGTTTTATCTCTACACATGAATATAATTATAAATCTAGATCTTTATCCTTGATTGTATTTCCGCTGCGTATCATTAGATGATGTCAAGGATTTCTAACAAACACCACTATACACAACGGTTTTTTTGATCATAGACAACGGAAAAAATCCGTTGTCTATGAGCGTTTTTCTAGTAGTGTGTTTTGAAGCAGAGGGGTGCATCCGAACCGACATATATCAAAAGAGAGGGATTCGAAGAATATACAGATATGAGTAGGGTTGTAAATGAATCGAGTAATTTTGCTCGATTCGAGATTCGATTCGAAATTGCCTGATTCGTATTCGAAATTATTCGATTCGTATTCGATAACAAATATTCGATTCGATTCGATTATTATTCAAATACTTAAATGAAATATTGATATTCGATTCGATATTCGTAGATATTCGATTCGATATATATAATATATATTTATAATGGGTGATGCGCATATTGTTTATTTTCATGGGTGATGCGCATATTGTTTATTTTTAGATAATTATCTGCATAATCATATATATATTTATATATATATAATTTATATATATATTTATAAAAAGTAAAACCTAAACCCTAATCAGCGCCTCCTATTTCCTAATTCCTCATTCCTAATCTGCGCCGCACAGCTTGAAGCCAAGAAGCCCCCAATCTCCAAGCATGCATCCACCCGTCGCCGACTCGCCGCTGCCCCACCCGTCTCCCCCAACACCGCGGTGCCTCTGCTGTTCTGCGCGCTGCTGCTGTCGCTGCTGCATCTGATCTGCACCGGTCGCCGCGCCTGCTCCAGAGCCTGCATCGCCGCCTGCATCTGCACCGGTCGCCGCCCCTGCTCCAGAGCCTGCATCGCCGTCTGCATCTGCACCGCGCCTCCCCACCCTTCCGGCCGCAGATCTGCTCGCCGCCTGCTCCAGAGCTTGCACAGCGTCGCCGCACCGCCTGCACCCTGCCGGCCGCAGATCTGCTCGCAGCCGAGGTATTGCTTCTATTTTTTTGCATTTGCCTTTAGTTGCTGGATTTCTGAATCTGATCGTACACTTTAGTTGAACCTATCTTTGCTTTTGTGTTGGGACTTTTTCTGATTTTCTGTGAGAAATTGGCGAAGTGAATCGGATATTTTTTTTAGTTTTGAGCGTTGATTGAGCTGGTTAGGGCTAACTACAGCAGTATCTTTAAGCAGATTAGTGCGTTTTATATTTAAGCATCTGAATTTCTTGTGTATTTTAAGCATCTGAATATCTGCACAGGATGAGTAGCTTGAGTTGTAATAAATTAATTGTGATTTTATGTTTTTTTTGGCAGAATCCAGTTAAGTTACAAGCTTGGAGGAAGATTGAATGCTTGAACACCACTTAAGTTACAAGCTTGGATGAAGATTGAATGCTTGACATTTGTTCTAGTATCATGTTATTTTGATGTATTTGAAACTTTTCATGATGTATGTTTCTACATGTATATTGTTTATTTTACAATATTTTGAATTTAAGCAGCAATTATATTATTTAACATTTTTTTTCACTTCAGATTTTCGAATCGAATATTTTCGAATCGAATCATATTGAATACCAGTCGAATACTCGAATCGAATACTCGAATCGAATATTCGGAAAAACAATTTAAGGAACTATTATAAAACGAATCGAATAACTCGAAAATATCAACGAATCGAATAACGAATCAAATTTAATATTCGAACTCGAATCGAATCACGAATCGAATAATAGTTTCATTTCACGAATACGAATCGAATATGTTGATATTCGCTTCGATTCGATTCGATTACAACCCTAGGTATGAGACTGCATATTTGTGGAGAACTTAAATGATTTGATAGATGTTAACTTATACCAACAAGATACATCTTTTTTTCTGATGACCACGTGGAAGAAACTCCATGATTAAGCGTGCTTAGCTTGAAGCAATTCTAAGATGGGTGACCCCTAAGAAGTTTTTCAAAAAACGTGCAAGCTTGGTTTGGAGAAATTCCATGATGGGTGACCCCTGAAGAATTTTTCACGGAGTGTGCAAGTAAGGACAAAGCACGCTAAAAAAGACATGTGTTGGTCTATATGGACAAACTGTCAAGTCTGGAACCGAATCATTACACAGTGCAAATTTTTTTTAATGAGAAATAGGTACCCACGAATATTGAAGCTAAGCACGAGAAATTAGGATACCGAATACATAAATATGCATGACTAATGAAATACGATAAACTAGGACCTTGGGAAAATCGAAGAGCAACAAATTGAAAAAAGTTGAAGAAAATCCATGAATGTAATGTTGAATGACTGTACAAGTTTGCGCCAAATCAACATCAATTTGACTAAAAAAGTAAATTGTGGAATAAATAAATAAGTGCAAAGTTCATGTATTTTAACCGAAACTTGAAAGTTGGTGTGCAAATTGAAAATTAGACCAAAATTCATGTATTGGATATGCATTTTACTCATGAAAATACACTAATGCTATGAAACTCCGGATTATTATAGAACATCAAAACAATTATTTATTGACCCAAATATAAAATGAATCTTAATACTCCCTCCTCTCGCGAATCTTGAGTCAATTCTTTTCGGCACGAGAATTAAGAAAATACTAGTATTTAGTGTGTTAAATGTGGTAGGTGAAAAAGTGAAAAAATGAATAAAGGGGATTTTTTTTTACCATATAAGAAAATGACTCAAGATTCGTGAGACGGAAGGAGTACTAAAATAGAAATAATAATAAATATTAATAAATTAGTAAGAGAGCCGAAAAATACCTAAAATGATGGAATTTAGGCTTAGAAAACGGAATATCACAACAAAGCAAACTAGTGAATATTGTTTGTCTCATCATTCTGCTTTCGAAAACATACTTCCTTCGTCCCTAAAATACTTATAATAAAAACTGCATTTTTCGTGAGAACGATGCATCCATAGTTAAAATATAATGCAATCAGAAAAAATAAAAGTTTCGCACCCTTTAGGATTTGAATCCAGGTAATGCATTCATCGTAGACCTTGATAATCGAATGACTATAAACGGTTCTCCGTTCACTATATTATAGTGAAAATTATTATCTTTCATGAGAAATGAGAATAACAAAAAAAATCAATAAAACTCATGAATAAGATGTTTACAATGCACGAATAGTCATATTTAGTTAATGTGGTGAAATTTCTGCTCTCTCCAGTATTTGAATCCCGATGAGAATGGTTATCCGTGCTTTACAAGCAGTTTATTCAAGGATTTTATTGATTTATTCGTTAACTGAATATCATACAGATACAGGTAATTCAAATAAATACTAACCATATGATTGAATATCTCACGTTTCAGTTTCGTTCTTATTTCTCACCACATTAAGCTATTCTCACTCGATACTTTCTATGGAATGGCTTAAATGAGCCTAGGTGTTTATTGCATAAAATAATACTCCCTCCGTCCACGAAATGAGTACCCATTTGTGGACGGCACAGGTTTTAAGAAATGTATGGAGTGTAGTGTGAATAGTTTAAGGGCCCCACTTTTTGAGTGTATTAATTAAAGAGATGTGTGGGGTATACTTGCCAAAAAGGGAAATGGGTACTCATTTCGTGGACGGACGAAAAAGAAAATATGGGTACTCATTTCGTGGACGGAGGGAGTAACAACTTTAATCATTTAGATCATGAAGATCTACAATGGATTTCATCACTTTGATGAATAAATTCATAGTCGAGTGTTCAAATTATGTAGGTAACAATTTTTTTTTAATTAATAAGTTTTTTACAACAAATTCATAATATTTTATAGCAAATTCATAATGTATCATCAGGACTTAGACTCATTTATATAATTAAAAAAATTATAAACAAAAAGTATGCATCCGATTGGCTCTTCCATCTTACTTCTCTTATTTTCGCCCATAACTTATTTGGTGAAGAAATGGGCCGTAGTTATTTTCCATTAACTGCTAATTGCATGTCGCGTTAGGCCCACGAGTTAAACACAATTCTAAGGGGATTTATAAGTCCAATTAATAAAAATTTAACTTAGACAATGGGCTATATAAACTCTCAACCAATTTAAGTTTTCATGTTAAATGAATGTCCGAATCTCGCAAAAAGTTAAAAATGATAAAACTACTATAGATCAAAAGGTTGAGACATTATTGAAATGCTTTTAGAGCATCTCCAATGCATGGTGTCTTAGGGGGTGTCTTAGATGGTGGTTCCCACCTAAGACACACCCCTCTCCAATGCATTGGTGCTTAGAGGGTGTCTTAAATCTCAATTTCCACAAAATTCATATTTCTACACTTTTATTTTTAAATTCTCAATTTCATTAAAAATAAAATTAAACATTACAATAATTAAAATAAAATTAAAAATATAATTAAAATAGAATTTTTCAAATTTAAAAAATAGAATTTCAATTTTTTTTTAATTGGGCGCGTCCTCCGGACGCGCCACACATTTCTCGCCTTCGACCCGTGTTTTGGCTAATACACCGCCTCGCATCAGGGCGGGTCTCCAATGCAGCCTCACTCCCTAAGCCTCAGATCGATCCTCCACTTGCACCGGCGAGTGGAGATGCTCTTAAAGTTAGGTCTACTATTGTGCAACAGTGTCAAAAGATTGAAACTTAATTTGCATTTATCTAAAAAAAATATAGATATCATAAATTTGATGGATCAATTAGTTTTGAGCTTATATACGTTTAATTCTTCACATACTCACCATATATGTCATGAAGATAATCTATCACCCAAAGTATACGTAGTGAGCCATTCACTTACTAGCCCTATACACCCCAAGTTACCTACTTAGATAAAATATTAATTCTAGTGATTTAACCCACTCGACAAATCAAATATTTGAACCCTAATTAAACTATATATCTCGCGCCATATCGAGAATTTCAAAAGTATTTGTTAGAATTTAGATCCATAAATAATTGCATGGGGTCTTTTGTTCCATATATAATTTATTGTGTCCCATTGTATTTCATTCTTAATTTCATTATTTATAATTGTTTATTATAAAAATAATTAAAATATTATATAATGAATTCTAATTAATATTTATCACTAAAAAATAAAATTTTAAAAAGTATTATACCCCAGATTAATTAATCATAATAATAAATTTTTAATTCAAATAAACAGAAAATAATTATAAACCCTAACTGAATGAGTGGATCTTAGTTAATTATCTTGAAATTATTTTAATTAAAATTAAAGTAATAAAAATTATAACAAATTGAAAGTGAGATTACAATAGAACACAAAGGATCTCGTGTGAGATATAAGGTACAAAATCAATTTCGCAAGATAGACACTTGTGGTAATAATAATTTATTAATGATAGTGCAATACAAATTATTAAATGAAAACCACAGTCGATCTTCTCCAAAAGCTTTGCATCCCATAGAAGGATAAAAAATCAATCATTCAAGCGGCAACAACAAATTAAATACTATAAGTATATAGTCTGGTAAAGAGTTTGAAAAATTGCATGGTCATAACTAGAGCACAAAAATATGAAGCACACATTGATGATCCTAACTACAAAATGTGGTATTTCAAAAAGAGACGGCCAAATGCAGTTGGGAAGATTGTGTTATGTTACAAGGAAAATTGATGCATGATTCAACGATGGCTTTTTCACACGAAACCACCCTAGATATTTAGATACTAGAAATTGCTTGCAGCTACAAATGTAAAACTGCATGCTTTAGAATGATTTCACGTTATATATATAAGTATTAGAAATCGTTTGCAGGCATCAAACAGTTGGCATTTGAGGGACCGAAGAACAACTCCAAGCAGAATGAAGGGCCACAGATGGAACGCCCTTTCTGCCCCACTTTATCCAAATCTCTTATCGAAAACTGCAATAGGCTTCCGGTTATGAAGGCCGTGTTGAAGCAGACGTAGAAGAGGCGCCCTCCGATCAGCTTCTCATAGAAAATCACCCGCACATCTCCCGTCAACTGGAAACACACAACCACGCAATGAACGGAAACTGAGAGAGAAAAAAATTGGTGTTGATCTAGGTTAAGGAATGGGCAGTACCCGCAACGGCTTCTCGTAGTGATGGCCGAGGCAAGTCTTCTGGTAGATAATGGAGCTTTCGGTGTCCATCTGGACAACCAGACGCGGCTCTTCATCGGCGTCTTTCTTCCCCTCGCCGTCCCTGTCCACGAAGGAGTAGTAATATCGGGACTCGTACGACTTCTCATTATCCGTTCCGATTCTCCTGCAGCATGTCTTGGACACTTCCACCGAAGGCCGGTAGCGTTGCTCGGCTATCTCCTGCAGCTCCGAGACGACGACGAACACCTGAGAAATGTTGGCGGCGTCGTAGAGGCGGATGTGCTGGAGCTCTCTGGTGCAGGGCTGAGGCAAATTTACGTATGGGGAAGAAGCAAGATCGAGGGTGTTTGAGTGTGAGAGCGTTTTCTCCCAGTATGCGACGTAGCGACGCTGGCTGGCTATCGACACTCCTTCGTTATTTGTGGTTCGCCTCTCCGCGTACAAATGCAAGGCCTTCTCCGCGGGCATGCCGGTGTACACTAGATAACAAGAAACCATCAAGCCAGTTCGACCTTTTCCTGCCTGCAACATACAGGTGCAACACTTATTAATTAGTGTCCTATTTTTACAAGTTCGAAAGTTGTTGTCCTAATTTCCAAATTAACCTAAGTTACTGTCCTAAAAAACCCTCTGACTCTCTCTCTCTCTCTATATAGATTAGAAACGTATAGATGTACCATGCAGTGCACAACTGCAATGTTTTTAGGATCGGTTGCGAGCCAGGAATGGACATCTTGACAAAAGTCCTTGACCATAGACAAGGGCGGGACATGGTTGTCATCAAATGGGAATCTCTCGACACATCCATTGAAATGCAGAGGGTCGTAGTCTTCCTCAATGCACAAGTTGTAGACCTTGTAGTGGCCTCGGTGTTTCATCTCGAGCACGGATTTCACCTGCCAGAGAGGGTTGCGGTACATGGCGCGCATGCGCTCCGCTGGGAACGACATCGCGAGGATGCGATCGGTGATGTACGTCATGTCGAGATCGTATCCGTCCACCAGCAGCCGCCGCCTCTTCTTCGACACGAGGTTGCGTATGTAGTTCTTCCAGAGGCAGCTCACCAGCTGGCTCCGAACAAAACGGACATTCATGCTGCTCTCGGGGCTTTTCTGCCCCTTCTTTGACATCTTCAACCCCATTTCACCGCCTCATCTAAACTTGCCTGCACCAACCCTACTTGATTTCTCATTGATATTCATATACAAAGGAAAAGAAAATTAAAGATGATGATCATGAAAAAAGCGTACCAAAATACATGCAATGATGCAAGACAAATAGTAATATTGTTATGTTGGAGAGAGAGCGAATATTGTGGGATTTCGTACATGTTAATTATGAAAGCGATGGATAAGCTTGGAACAATCAAAGTGAATCGAAGAAGATCACCAAGATTGGTCCAAGAATGGAGAAAGTAAGGAGAAAAAATTCAGTCCTGTGTTGATGATGCTTCTTCTTTAAGATGGCCAAATCAAACAGATGATGAAGAAGCCCATGTCCAGTTTTGGGTCCCACGAATTTTTTCTCTAATTAATTTACTCTATTCTCTCTGTTTTTTTTTTCTTCAGATTTTTGTCCACAGCTCCGACAACCTTAGACTTGGAGAAATTAAGGCCGATTCACCCGCCCTATGTGACATCTCTCTTTCTCTCTCTCTTCTATTTATTACCCTTGCAATAATGCAAATATATAAAATGATTTTATGCATGTTGATTATATTTTTCTTGGACCTACGTCAACATACGTAATATTATATTATAGGAGAAACTCTAGTCGAGGCAACTCAAATTTCATCATAATTCAACGCTATTTCTAAGTCTTCTAACTCAATAGTGTGCATACACACTATTGATAACAAAATCTGATACGATTCAATATGATCAATATTCTGTAATTTGATATTATTGAATATTACTAATGAAGTAAAACTCTCATAGAGTCTTGTTATATTATCACTAAAAAAAAAATTCCATTAGTGACATGAGGTTTGGTGGCTATTATGCATGTCATAAAAATTAGTGACATTTGTTGATGTAGCAAATCACTAATAATTACACTTTCAAACCCCACTAATTTTTGTGACACGAATATTAGCTACCAAGCCTCATGTCACTAATAGAAACTTTTTTTGTATGTTTTGTAATACTCCCTCCGTCCACAATTTAATGCCCTGTTTGGCTTTAAAAAACTGTCCACAAATTAATGCCCTGTTTTGCTTTTTGTACCTTTTTACTCTCCTATTTTTTCTATATTTACTACACTTTGCCACTAATGGACCCACCTTCAAACACCTTTTTCACTTTTATATTCTATATTTACTACACTTTATCACTTTATCACTTTAGTCAACTACTTTATCACTTTAGTCAACTACCCTTATATTTCATCCACATCACCTTTTTCAGCTTTCTTAGTCTCCGTGCCAGGACCCAAGTAGGGCATTAATTTGTGGACGGAGGGAGTATTACATTTAATTTTAGATTTTCTAAACTAGTTAGAAATATATTATAGTACTCCCTCCGTCTTCGAAAATATGACCTAAGGGAGCGAGGGTGGCATGAGTTTTGAGAAAACTTGTGTTGTTTATTTAGTATAACTCTCCATAAAGGTAAACCTTTTCTTAGTCGAACCAACACGAGTGTCGAATTTCCTAACAAAAATAATGTATTTTAACAATGAATTTACAAGAAGAATCAAGGTCGTGCCATAAAAGGCTTTTTCACACACTTCATTGAAATTTTTGGGGGTAGATAAAGTATTATCTCGAACTTGTCATGCATATATTTGATTTTCCATTGCAAATTTTAGGAGGGGGGGGGGGGGGAATTACATAAATGAAAGAATCACAACTCTCTCTTGATCTGCAGCTCATTCAAGATGATCATGAGGCCGGATCGCCAAGAAGATCGCCGCGCACTGCCTGAGACGACGGTGGCTGTCCCCATCGGCAGAGGCACGGCGCGTCCTCTGCAGGTGGCGCCGCCAACCTAGTTGGATGTTGACCGCGGCCCAAGTCCTCCAGTTTGACGAATAATATCTGGCCGTACGTGTCAGCCTCTCATTCGCGAACTTATAGCGGAAGTGATCCGTGATGTATTTAAGGCTGTTCGCATCGAGACCGAACGCCTCCGTTGAGTCAACGCAAGTCAACGTCGCGGACGACGGCGGCAGCCTATCCAAAAACGGCCGCCGGAGGCACCACGACATAAGCTCGTCCCCGAAGAATCCCCCCGCCTCGATCAGGCTCGTCGCCACCATTCCCCGGCTCAGGTTTTGGCTACTCTTCACGCGACCACGAACCACAAACACCATTCTCGCCACCGGGTCTCCCTCTCGTATGATCTATTTCAAACCAATCCATTCTTATTAATTAATAAACTCTTTTTTTTTTAAATTAATAATACTTCCTCCGTCTCTAAAAAATTTTGTAATTTGGACACGTCCACAAAATATAGGTCATGCATTTTCATTTATAGATGCTGAATCTTTTTTCACTCACATACACTCAACTACTCGTTTTCTTTAGAACTATTTTTCGGGGACGAAGCAAGTGAAGAGAGTACCTTCTCGCCTTTGGAGATGAGAATGGGCTTAACACGGTCGCATATGTTGTCGAGGATCAAATCATCCAAGCTGTGGAACAAGGGCACACGTTTGATGAGGTCAAGACAGAGGAAGCGCTTAATGTCGCGGCGGAGCCCCTCCGGCAGGTCCTTGATGGTGTCCATCTCGTTGTCGCCCCCGACGGCGGACCAGCGGTGGCGCTCGTAGCGGCGGACCCTCCGCCTGAGCTGGGACGGCAGCTGGCGCCGCTTCATCCACCACTCCATGTCGCGGCACCGCAGCTGCATCTTCCTCTTCTTGGCCATCACCGCGTGCAGAAACACCTGCAAATTAATCCTCTCAATCAATCAACATCATTTCCAACTCAAAAAAATATCACCTCAGCTCATGCATGCACCTTAATTTCTGGAACATTCTAGATAGAATCACCTGGATATTACCAATGAGCAGAGTGAAGAGCATCAAACCGCTCAGAACCGCGCTGATGCTGAACATCACCTCCAGCCACTGGCTCGTCGGCTCCAAGTCGTTCCCAAAAGTGCTACAACAAAATAAATAAATAAATCAAACCATATTAATTAATTTAAGTTATAAGAAGAAAGTATATATACCTCAAGGTCATCAATCCCCAGAAAATGGGATAAAGAATTTTGACGGCGATGGAGTTGCTGGAGACAACAGGGAGAGCCCATTTGTAGATTCCATATTGAAAAGGTCCATTAACATCGAAACAAGTAGAATTAATGGGAAGATGAGAAGCAGCAGCGGAGGAGCAGGAGAGAGAGATATCGGCATTGCACAAGGCGACGCGTTGGATGGCAAGAACATACCAGCAGCCGCCGGCGACCTTGAATTCAATTTGGGAATCAATTAATTAACGATAAATTAAATGAAATAAATATGGAAAGTGGAGATGGGGATTACGTGAGAAGCGATGAAGTAGGCGATGAGATTGAGGGCGAAACCCCACCAAATGGTGCCGAAGATGTAGCCGGTGACGTTGGCCATTCTTCGCATTAAGGAGATGCTGTGATACACTTTGGGGAGAAACTGGAAGAGGAACATCAGCAGCATAATCGTCATTATCGAACATATCTTGTTCTCTTTGATCAATCTCGGCACTACAAACCAGAACACCGCCTGCACCAACAACTTAATTTAACTTCATTTTAATTTTCAGTTTAGAGAGATTAATTAGGGTTCATTGTATTATACTACTATAATTTTTGTTTTTATAATAAGTATTAATGAACTAAATAGTAAGATACGAAATGTGACGCAACAAGCCGTGCCGTGGGAGACATGGATACTAATTAACATTACTACCAAAAAATGAAGCTTAAAAAGGTGTACACTCTAGTTTTGGAATAATCAACCCTACTCATTATTATTAACTCAAAATTGAAAATCAAATACCAAAAAATAGTAATAGACCTCAGTGTACTCCCTTTGTTCCACGTCAAGTGACCTAATTCTTTTTGGCACGGTTATTAAGGAGGGTAAGATTGTAGTATACAATATGTGAGCTCATATTTATTATAGTAAAAATTTATTACTAAAAAAGGAAACATGCTAAGTCGAATGTGACGGCCCGAAAAAAAAAACTAGACCAAATGAAATGGCACGAAAGGAGTAATAAATACCAACTAATTATTATATAGTTAAATTAAAATACAAAATTCAAATTAGGGAAAAGTATACTGCAAAAATAAAAGATATGCATAAATATATGAAACTTCAGAGTATAAAAAGCGTTTAAAAGGTAAAAATACACAAAGGAAAACGGCGACTTCTGTATATGGCACAAAAAATAAAATATAATCATTAAAGATAGCAGCAAGATTTTAGGACGTATCCTCCTACATCAACCACAGTAAAAATGCTATGTTTCTTTTCCATTTTTTAAGAAGCTGAAAATAAAAGAAGGCATCACCAAAATTCCTCCTATCAGTTAACCTCCAAAAACGATATGCAACAAAGAGAAAAACGAAACAAAAGAGAAAAAGCCAATATTCTGTTTCCACGTATCAACGTGTGATGTGATGGATTACTCGTGGTTAATTGGCTCTCCAAGCAATAAATTATTCACTTTGCATTAATAAATTCCCTAACAAACTGAATATCTATTTTTGTACTAGAATACAATTCCTATGCAAAAAGCTAGTTTATGGATCAAATCCTCTGTTGCCATCTCTTCATTTTTTCGGTATATAGTGTATTTAAAAATAAAATAAAATTGTAGTAACTACTTATTTTATTTGACTAGTATTTTTTTTATAAAGTATGTGGTTGACAATTCCACAATTACTCCATGATGGAACCTTTATCCATTCTGGTAGCGTCGAGTAATATTACAGTATGATTTATTACTTTGTTATATTTCTATATTATACTCTATCCGTCCACTAATTCAAGGTCTACTTGTCTTTTTAATATGTCCATCAATTCATGGCCTATCTATTTTTAGTAAGTATTTATTCATATTTTAATCACAAAAGTCAAATACATTTTTAAAATGTGGATCTATTTCTCCACTCAACTAATAAAATATAGGTCTCTTTCTCCACTCAACTAATAAAAATACATTTTTTTAAAATCCGTGTTTCCTCTTCTAGGTATTGAATTAGTGGACGGAGGGAGTAGTATTTTATATTTTATATTTTACTTCATCAATAAACTGGCTCTCTCGTCTCACCGATGTCAGAGAACGTGGAGCTAAAATTTAAAACTAAATTGAAGTGAATTATTTTATATATATCCACGTGTATATTAAGAGTTTAATTTTGGATACATGAGTAGGATAATATTAATAGTACTATTTTTTTAAATATATTTATACAAATAACAAACCTGCGGAACCGGGAGGATCACAAAAACATCAAACCAGAAGCCCCTTAGCGAGCGGAGGTAATGAGCAGCGACGGCGCGTGCGTCCCACACGAGCTTCCCGCAGCCGACGACGAGCGATTCCCTCGACACGTAAGCGATGCGGAACTGCAGCAACAGGTGGCAGAGGTGCACGGCGTCGACGCACGTCCGCAGCACGGTGACCGCCGCCGCCAGGCCGCCGTCCAGATACAGGCACGGCGAGCCGCCGCGGCCGATGGAGAGCGCGTAGAAGAAGAGCGGGTCCACCGCGAGGGCCATCCCACGCGCCAGCAGGAACGCGCGGTTCCACCGCTGCACACGCTTGCTGCGCGGGTCCAGCACGCTCCAGAGCCGCCGGGCGGACCGGGGCTCCGGTCCGCCGCCGTGCTTCTGGGCGCCGGCCCGGTCCCTTATGGGGAGCAGCGAGGAGCCGGCGGAGGCCTCCCACTCCGGCTGGTTGGCGCCGTCGCAGCTGGTGGAGTGGAAGACCGGAACCCCGACCTGCGTGCATGCGTAGCACTCGCCGCCGACGGAGAGGATCTGGTGGTCTTCGGCGGCGCCGTCGTCCAGCGATCCTCGCCGGAATATTCCAAACCACCTGCATTACAGAATGAGAATTGAATTATGGAACCCTAGGTATTAATTGTAGAGAGAGAGAGGTAATTTACCTTGGTGAGGTTGGATTGTGGGAAAGAGGCATGTTGGAAGGGTGAGGGAAACCATGGGAGGAGGAGGAGAGGTGAGAAGATGTGGGGAAAGGGGAAATGAAAATGGGGGTATAAATACGTTGGATTTTCTGATAAGTGAAGTAAAGAGGGAGGGAGTGAGATTATGCAGCGGCCAGCGCATCAAGGGAAAAGGACGAAGCTATAGCTACTATTCCAGCTAGCTTTGTCTAAGCTTCTCAAACCAATCGTATTACGTTGTCTATTCTCCTATCATTTTTGGAGTGTAACCGACCTCAATATTGTTAAACAAAAAAGGTTACTTATAAAGTGATACACTAAAATTGTAGAAAAAAAGTGGCCTTTTTAGTACCCGCGTTTAATTTATTTGCATGATTGATAAGATACATGATTAAGTACTTGTATATGTTATAGTAGAAAATAAACTCCCGTTAAGGAGGTGTTTGATTTGAGTGATAACATGAATACATGATTGATAAAATAATTCAACTTAATCAAGTGTTTAGTTTGCATAGTTTGGCCTGTGATGGATAACTCGGTTTGCACCTTAATCATGCAATTAAATGATTATTTATAACTTGAAAGTTGAGTTGATGGTTTAATATTATCTTTCATTTCTATTAATCTTATCCATTCCATCCACCAAATCAAATGCCCGTGAAAATTTAAAATACCCACATTTCTCACATATTCTGAAAAAGAGAACTGTTTGATAGCTATCAGAAGTCCATCTGGCAAGTGGGTAGATCATACTGTCACCGCGGCGATTAGATGCTCTAGCCACCAATTAGATGAACTTTTGACTGATAGTTGTCAAATCAATATGTTTTTCAAATTTTTCTTACATATTTTTAGGAGTGATACAACGAGACATAAAGAAAGTCAACAGGACTAACTATCCACATGGATGGATAGTATAGTTGGGTCACATAGTTTCATCCCACAGCTATAAACTAATCACAGAAAACCCGTAAATTTTGCTCAGCTCTACCACAAGAGGACAACCAGCCAGTTTTCGGAGAACTTCATCTGATTTTGCAATCGCCGCACTCATGAATGCATGCAGTGTATGTGAGCCCCTCGAAAAAGACTAGAATACCCATGTCATGTAAAACAGTGTAAATATATAGTTTGTAAAATTCTTTGTAAAGTCTACGTTCACTTCATTATCAGCAATACAACTTTAAGAGTTTTCTCTCCGAATTATTCCATGTTCTTGAGCTTCTCTTCAAATTTCTACGCTATATTTAACATTTAAGGATCCTTGAGTTTAATCGATGGAAATCATACAAAAAGGGAGAGAGCATGTGTTTTTCTTGCTCATTGATATCTCCTTGAGTCAGAGGGTTTTTTAGGACAGTAACTTAGGTTGATTTGGAAATTAGGACAATAACTTTCGAACTTGTAAAAATAAGACACTAATTAATAAGTGTTGCATCTGCAGGACATTTTTCGGCCAATTATCGAATTTTCGGACTTCCCCGCATGGACCAAGCACATGACATCCTATTTAGAGCAGTAAAAATGACGTGCTTGCCACATAATTAACCCCTCTGTGCGGGTTGTCATGTGCTTGATCCGTGTGAAAAAGTCCTAAAATTCGATAATTGGCCCAGAAATGTCTTGCAGGTGCAACGCTTATTAATTAGTGTCCTATTTTTACAAATTCTAAAGTTATTGTCTTAATTTCCAAATTAACCTAAGTTATTGTCCTAAAAACCCTCTGACTCATATTTCCTTAAATTAATCCACAAGAATATGGTTTTTCCATTGATTTAGACATTTTGGATAGGATCAACATTTAATTTGCCCTGTGCTGCCGTAGCCCCTCCTCCCATTTGCCCAGTGTCGCTCCTCTCTCCCTGCACCTTCCCCGTTGTTGTGCCACTGCTCTTTTTCCCAACCCTAATTCCCATTGTCGTTCCCTCCCTTCTCGCTTCTCTAGTTTTCCACCATCATCATCACTCGATCCACTGCGGACGTCACCTGCCCTCAAGATTGATCAGGATTTATTTCACCTCTCTCTCTCTAGATTCTTCAGCGTCGTCGTCTCGTCCACCACCGCCGCTTGCCCTATCTGAAATCACCATTGGTACACACTTTTACGAAAAAGTGTAACAATTTAATTAAATACAATGTTACATATTTTTCGCGATTATTACACGATTTTACACAATGGTATAAATCGAAAAAAGTGTGTAACAATGTATTTTACGCTGCTACACATTAGAATGATATTATGATAAGAAATGTTATTATTTCCACAATTTTATCTATATGACTAGAATTTCCTTTAATTATATGATTTTTGTTGTATGCATGACTAGAATTTCTTTTTGTTATTTGATTTTGGTTTGAATTGGGTGATGCCTCTACATGCACGTATTATGTGTTCAAATTGTAATTTACACCTCAAATTATTGATCAATAATTCATTAATTGGGTCCGACTCCGTGGGTCGAGTCTCCGAAAATAACAGCTAGGGGACGAATTCCAGATCTTAACAAACTTGTCTTTTAATTAATTAATGCTTATCAGAATTCTGAACCCACATGCTTCATGTACTCAAATATCTATATAATTCTATTACTATCTAATTAAGTTTTTTTCAACAGTTCATGCATGTAAACAGTGAATACAAGTTCGACATGTCAAGTACTAATCTCAATACACGTGGTTATCTATATGTTTACTCATGTATCGCATTAATTAATTAGCTGCCGTATAATTAAGAACCTTAATTTTAACTAAGAATATTCAATGGGAAAAAAAAAATACCCAAGGCCTACTTAAATGTGTAGAAAACAAAACACCTCTTACTCGATCAGAATCTTTCCGAAAACGTCGAAACCCTATATTAAAACTTGATATTTTCATTCCAACAATTTCTTAATAGAAATTCAACAAAAGTAATCCTAATTAATTGTTAAAACCCTGTTGACTTAACTGAATTCCAGACCCAAGGAAAGAACACACACAAACACACACACACACATATATAGAAGGGGCGCGCTCCAGTGAGACCTCCTATTTTTCGTGAGACACTGAGTACAATGAATAAGACGTATATACTGATGAACAAAGGCCACAAGACAATATATACTGATAAATAACGAAATTTAAAAAATTGGTAATGAATAAAACATATAAACTGATGAACAATGCAGTATATACCGATGACCAATGCAATATATACTGATGAATAACGAAATTAAAAATATTTCGTTCCCTCCAGGACTCAAACCCTGAGAAAAAAATTCTCCCTCTAGATACAATATCAGCTATAGAATTGATGAAATAAACGCACAAGATCGTGTCTCAGGTTTTTCATTCACAATTCTCATCCAAACTAATTTTGATTTAAAAGTTAGACGTCCAAAACAAAACATGTTTCTCTGCATATATATCATCAACATTTAAGCGTAGTATAACTATCGTGTTATTAATGTTTCAAATCGAACATACACATTTTAATAAAGTAGCAGAAATAGCGTACGTTGTATGCATAATGTTATTTTATTTGATAAAACGAAAAATATAAATATAATATTTATTATATTTAATTTTTTAATTAACAATTTAATCTAGTATCTCTTACAACATTTTTTAGAAAATTAATAGCTCATTACTTCTACTAAATATAATTTATTGGATAGATATATTTATTTATAAGCCTTATCAATAGTTATAGATATATATATTAAATAGATTTAGTGTAATATTTAATGAATTAATATATTCTTATAAATATATAATATGTAAAATAACTTTAAAATAAAATATGCAATATGGGTAAAATAGGCAATCCATATGTTGAGCCCAAAGCTCTTTTAGAATTAGTATATAGATTAACCATTCAATTTAAAACCAACGTTATGATGGACTCGAAACTAAAATCTTTGGCCTCAAACATTAATCACTTTATCGCTAGGCCAACACATGCAAACAATCAAATTAACACGCACTCTTGTTTATTGTTTAACATTTAACCACAAACACAATAATATATAAGAAGTGTGACATGCATGATACGAAATTAATTTATCGCTTAATTATCGTGCTCTCATAGAGATATATCTACAAAAAATCATTCGTATTATCGTATATAGTGGTTCGTGGAATACTAAAAACCCTAGAGTAAAGTAATGTCCGTACTTTAAAATATATTCACAACAAATTTAATTAAATTGAAATTACAAATATAATTAGTAAGTCAAACATGTATATATATATCGGGTATCCAATTTTATCTAGACCGGGAAACCAATGTGTTGGTGTTTTCGTTTTTAAACTTTTTTGTTTTTGTTGGAGAAATTTCATTTCGGTCTAGTAATGGAGGCAATATTTTCAATCCTATATAAGACGTGGCAAAATTGGTCGTAAAAGACTTCGCACTTGTGCGAGACTTTACTCTTATTTTGCCGGAACCTTTAATGGTTGAATCATCAATGTGACGATTCTATTATTATTCTTTTATGGAAATTTAAGAAAGAAAAATATCGAATGAGTTGTGTCGCATCGGAAGCATGATTTTTTTTAGCTATACATCTTACAAACACAAAATCTTCTGTACACTCGAATGTATCGTATATTCGGGTTGACTCGTACACAAATTCTGACCCGCATGTTAATCTAAACCCGCATCCTGATCCAAATAGTGTAAATAACACTATTCAATTATACATATTACACCATTCATTATATAAATGACATTGTAACATTTTAAAATGTTATAGTGTCATTTTCAATCTTATAATGTTATTTAAAATATTATAGTGTTATTTACAATTTTATAATGTCAATTACAAGAAGTGTCATTTATATTTCTAAATAATGTCAATTATACACAGTGTCATTTACAATGTTATAGTGTTGTTTATACGCAGTGTTATTTGTATAACAGAATAATGTCAATTACAGGCAGTGCCATTTGTATAACCGAATAGTGTCATTTACACGATTTGAATCAGGATACGAGTTTGTATCAGGATGCGGGTTAGGATCTGGGTACGAGTCAACTCGGTGTACGGTACACCCGACCACCTCTCTTACAAATATATACTGTGTTATTTATTTATTGAATGTAATTTATTATTGGGAAGTAATTAAGTTAATTATATTGATCCTCAAATCTATAATCTATAATCTATTAAAAAGTTAACTTCCAATTTCAAATTAATTTAAAAATTGAGTGGCAATTTTATAGTTATAATACAATTGAAGATTTATTTGTAAACTATATTTTTTATTTTTATTTTTTTATTTAATTTTTTATTTCACGATAAGAGCTTTAATTTGATATATTTTATGTAAATATTTGATTTAAAATGTAAAATTATACTCCCTCCGTCCCATTAGACTTGTCCCATTTCTTTTGGACACGGTTGTTAAGAAGAGTTAAATTAGTGTAGTAAAAGTGTGTAAAAGGGTGAGACCATATTATTTGTAGTGTAAAATCATTACCAAAAATAGAAACAGGACAAGATCTGGAAACGATATCTCCAGTAAGACAGGAGCAGCGATCCCTATCCTTCGCTTTATCGGGCGCGTGAGAGAACGAACGAGAGCATTAAGCCAATAAGCCGGTCCCATCCAGCAGTTGGAGTGACGGAAAAAGCGGCATCGTTGACTCCAGATAAGTAAGCGAAGGACCGTCGGCAAGCGTTGGTAAGCGTAGGGGGGGGGGGAATACCCAGCTGTTCATTTTTATACTCTTATTTCAACGGGCTAGAACCTTGCCCTTTTCCTTTATCTATTCTATTTCCCCGCCCTTCAAACAAAGGCTAGCGATGTCACCGGACGCATTCACCTACTAGAGCTCATTCTCAATCTCATTCGCTTTTAGGTGTGATTCAAAGAGGCCGCGATAACGCGAAGAAAAGTGTTGATTCGTGAAGCTTTTGATAGAACTTTTTTAAAAAGTTGATAATAATATACACTTGGAACATAATATGGATCGGATCTGGGCTCGAATACACTTGTTTGCTGGTCCCTTCTTTCTCCCTCTAGATGCCCGGATTAAATATAAAAGGTTGAGATTAACCGTTCATTGTCTCAGTTCGGCTCCGACTGGTTTGACTTCGAGAGTTAGGAGAGATCGAAAATCAATTGTCGTTGGCTTGGATGGTGAAAAGGAATGAGATGAAATGGTTCCGTCTGGTTGTTCCGCACTTGAGTCTATCCGTCATGGATTCTTTCGTTAGTTCGATGTCGATTCGTAATCGCCTCTCTGGCCTCAAAACCACGTACACCCGAAGGGAAGGCCAGCTCTTCGAGGCTAGGAAAGGATTCTGATTTTGGCCAGCCTTACAACATAGGGAACACCAGCAAAGGCAACTTCCAAGTGTGAACTTGTAACAAGGTAGTCGTAGGGGGAACCTGTGGCTGGATTGAATCCTTCACGATGGAACTCTTCTCCCAACCAACACAGGGCTTAGAGCAAAGGACTGAAATCCTTGTGTCAGTGGTAGGGGTGAGCATAAACCGAACCAAACCGGAAAAACTGACCGAACCGATCAGTTTTGGTTCGGTTCGGTTTTGGATTTTTTGGTTCGGTTTTCGGTTCGGTTTGCAAACTAAAAAACCGACATGATTTCGGTTCGGTTTCGGTTCTCCGGCCATGGTTCGGTCGAAAACCGAACCGAACCGATACTTTAATATATTTTAATAAATATATTATTTATTATATATTTTATCTAATTTTTGAAACCCTAAGTAATGATATTTGCAAATGCTTTCTGCCCTACTACTCACACACACCACCAGCCGCCTCTACTCTCCATTGGAGAGTCCAATTCCAATTTCAAAACCAAACTGAAACTCCTCCCTCCCACGCCGCGCCGGCGTTTCCTTCCCCCCACGCCGCGCCGGCTTTGCCTCCGCCCCCACACCGTGCAGCTTTTACTCTCTGACTCTGCGGCGCAGCACGAGCAGTCGAGCAGATCGGCTTCTTCCGTTGCTTCTCCTCCAGCCACGAGCAGATCGGCTTCTCCTCCGCCGGACCGACGCTGACGCAGACCTCCCTCTCGGCTTCTCCTACGCCACAACGCCAACCTTCTCCCCAACTCCGCCAGTTTTTTGGTAAAAAAAAGGATAACACAACGGTTCGGTTACCGACCGAAACCGATCGGTTTCGGCCGGTTCGGTTTTGGTCGGTTTTTGAATAATAGGCGGTTCGGTTCGGCCCGTCCTCTGTGGAGGTCGGTTCGGTTTTGGTTTTCTCAAAATGCATCGGTTCGGTTCGGTTTTGAACCGATGCTCACCCCTAGTCAGTGGTTCGAATCCACTTCTAAGCGAGTGAAGGGTCCAAACGTAGCCAGTCAAAAACAAAAAAAAAAGTTCATGTTCATCAATCGAAAATCAAGACAAATCGGGCACTACGGTGAGACGTGAAAACACCCGATCCCATTCCGACCTCGATATGTGGAATCATCTTGCGCTATATGTATTGAGATTGAATATTAAAATTTAAAAAAAAGTCTCTCTTGTTGGGGTGAATCCAACAATTACGGAAGTGACGTTAGTCACGTCTAGATTGACGGGCACTAGCAACCTGAAACCACAAACAACGTTAGAGCCCTCCGATGAGTATCGGTGGGGGTGTCGATGAAAGGGTCTTTGATGCTCAAGTTAGTGAATTGATATAAATAACAAACGTAAGTAACATAATGAAATTAATAAATGATAGAGAAGAGGTAGTAATAAGTGGTATATCCGGAGGATCGGGGTGTCCCGATGGTCGGAGTTAGAGCTGTTGAGCTATGTGGAATAAGGGGCGGCGGACGTCCGGGCTAGCAGGGCTAGTCGGGAGATCGGAACCCTCGAATATTGTGAGCGTGGAGACGGAACGAAAGAGCGGGGAATGCGAGAATGAGACATTGTGTACGAGTGCAAGAGTGGGTACGAGTGATTGTGGACGATCCATTTCATTTGTGAATTAGCATATATATATGAAGAATCTACGGGGAGGAAACTAGGGTTAGGATTTTTCTTGAACGTCCCTTGCAATTCTAGCGGTTCCGACTTCTTAGGAAATGATTTCCCACGACTCTTGACTGACTTAGTCGCCAAGTAACTGTCGTGTTTTAGGGTTAAACCTGGCGGACTCACGCGTCTCCCGTGTGTGAGTTTGGCTCTGGGCCTTTTTCCTACGAGTGAGTTACAAGCCGCTTCACTGGATAAGCCCGTTGTCCAGCGGTGAAAATCTTACCTTCTTTGTTAATGAAGGGGTCTAAAATTTTATTTTCAACTAAAATATTTTATTTTATTTCCCCTACATGCACCAACAGTCATACATTCCATCAAAATATTTTACTTTTCGGAAATAAAAAATATTAAATTAATTGTCTATTTTCTAAATAAAATATAAAAATGTATATTTGATATTTGTACAAATATATAAAATGGATTTTTCCGTCCGTTCAATTTAGCATGGTCCTACATGCACCAATAATCCAACATTCCATAAAGATATTTTACTTTAGCGAAAATAAAATTGTATTAGAGCATCCACATCATATCTCTTAAAAGTAATTCTAACTTTAAATTTGAGCTAAAATTATAAAAACTTAAAAAGTGAGATAAAATGATCATTCAACAGATCACCTATATTAAATTGAGCCCACAAAAAAATTTACACGCCCTCAAATCTAATCCTAAATTTACACCCCATCTAATCCTAAATTTATAAAATAGATAATGAAAAATAGGAGAGCTACTAGCTGTGTGCAATTGTAAAATAGGGGTTAAAAATAATTTAGGGAAGACTTTAGGAGTATTTTTAGGAGTAAAATTTTGAGAGATCAGCTGTGGATGCTCTTAGATTACTATCCTATTTTTAAAAAATGACAAATTAAAATACACCAAAATTATTAAAAATCAAACTGAATTAACAAAAATATCAAATTAACCAAGCCTCTTTAAATATTTAGCTAAAATATGTTTGGTTAGGTTTGATTTTAGGTTAGAAGGAGGACCATTTTTGAAGTGTCCACAGAAAACATTATATGTTTATTTCATTTTTATAAACACCACACACTATAAATCAATACATTATATATGGTCCACCACTTTTACAATTAATTATTGTTTACACTACAACTAATGTAATTTTCTTTCTCTGTTCACAATACATTGAACCATAATTATTAAATCTCGTATCCAAAGCTCGGAGGACCATTTTTTGGCTAATAAAGGGAGTATAATTTTTGAATAAATATTAATAATTTCCAAATAATATGGTAACTTAATATTTATAGCTTACACATATTTAATATGGTTAATTAATAAATGTATATCTCAGCATTTATTGATTCTATTAATTTGTTCCAATTTTAAAACTCACAAATTTTATTAATTTATATATATATATAGAAGAAAGCCATGAACTTTATTCAAACTAAATCGGAGTTAACAAAATCAAGAAGTCAAGTACGGAACCTCAGACTTTTAGATCATTACATCCTGAGAAACTAAAGCAAAAGAAGCGAGCTCATGAGCCTCGCGATTAGCCTCCCGTCGAGCATGACAGAAGTCGAAAATCACATGCACGCTGATAGGAAGAAAAGCTTCTCATAAGTCGTCACATAAAGAGTCGGAACCTCTGTAAGTATCATGAAGCATGTGGATAGCTAGAAGCGAGTCAGAGAAGAGAACAATCGATCCAAAATCATGCTCAAGATAAAAGTCAATAGTCGTAATTAGTTCTCCCATGAGGACTGTTGTAGCAGAACCATAGTAGGTACGTGGTGGTGTCTCACAAGATTCACGTTACCTTTGGCGGAAAATTAAGAGCCCAAAGCATCTTCAGCCAATTAACTATGAATTTTTATTAACTTTAATAGAGAAATCATTATTAATTCTCATTAAAAAGATTATGATAAAATGTTGTAACAACCCGCTCTTTTATATTTATTTAAGTCCAATATTGCGTGTTTATTAATTTTTTTTTGTAAATGAAACGCTTTATAAATTCCCACTATGATTCTGAATTACGTAAATTGGAAACAGAGTGGCTACACTAGCAGTATGCAATTATTTATCTTCGCGTGTTTAAGACCGCGACGTCAATCTTTGAATCAATGAATGATTATTATTCAAGGTTATAACCAACTTAGCAAAGTTGTGTTATTTTTAAATCAAGATGGAGGTTATTTATATTTATTTATATTGTTCCTAAAGTCGTGAATTATTTCCGACTTTGTAGCTAATTAAATCTACGGATTTAATTTAAATGATGATCGAATTAAATCTATGGATTTAATTTAGCAATCTACAGTTTTAATTTAGATTTTACAGGGCAATATAGATATCAGATACAATAATTATTCGATTAATTTGTATCTGAATACAAATGCTCGACATTAGAATAACTCGATACCAAAGTTTCTAATACAGAACCAATGAAAGATTTATTGTAGATACACAACAATCATTCCAATAATTTTTTTTACACCTATCACCTGCCACAACACCCAAGAAAGGAAAAAGGAAAAAAACTACACACTCCCCTATATTCCCTTCTCTCGAGCCCTGCACTTCTCACACTCCAGCCACTCTACAGCCACCCTACTCTGCAGCTATGCACATGGTACTCACAACAGCCAGCCTTCCTCCCTTTTTACCTCTCTTTGCAGCAAGCAAAAACTTCATTCTCTTCCATTTTGAAACAAGAAACACCAAGGAGCAGGAGAAACTGCCTTCGCCTTGCATTCATTGCTTTGCCCACATTCAAGGTGAGATCTTGTGTTTAATTCATCCACCCCCACCTTGTTTCACCTGCAATCATTAAGCAACAACAGATACATTCATTTTTCAGTTCATTTAATTCAATACTCCATAAACGAAGGGGAAGGGCTTCCATTCATTCTCCACTAAAACTTCAAGTTAATTCCTGCTTCATTCAACACAGCAGCAAATAGACACCACAACCATATCCTCAAGGTATTTTCAGTTCACTATCCTCATATATGCATTTCACTTCCCTCATTTCATATAAAAGAAATTCGAAACATAGGATGAGAGTAAAACAGAGGGACATAGCAAATCACATATGCGTACATGTTTAGCATTAAACAGAAATAGATTTATTCATACATTGATATCTTTATACTGCCTTTATACTTAGAACCAAGTCATGAGAATTCCCATCGGCAACAACATGAATTGAAATACAATAGTAGAGAGATAGAACAAGAACTTAGCTTTTAGGAACATAGGACCGACTGCCCTTTTTCAGCCAAGCCCCGGAGAGACAGCAGCGCTTTTCGACAGCGCGGCGTCAAACCTCGCTGTTCCTGGGCCCAACTTTGACGGCGTTGCGCTAATCGGCGATTCACAGACGACTCCAACAAGACGACGAGCAGCAGCGACTCGGTGTTTGACGGTGGTTTCAGGCGAGAAGCTCGCCTTGGTGCTCCACGATCTGCTAAGTCGAGAGTGAGAGAGACGACTAGAGATGGAGGAGAACGAACGGCGACCCACCGGAGTAGAGCCAGCGGCGGATCGAGACCCAGAGGCGAGAGAAGACTTTAGGGCTCCTCGTCGTTTCTGGAGGAAGAGAGAGAGTTCGATGCAAGGGGACGAACGAGGGAGCAGACCGGCAGCCGTCGGCCTCCCAGAACAGCAGCAGTCGGCGACGGCTGACTTGTCGACTTCAGGCGGAGGCGGCTGAGCGGGGAATCGCGGCCAAAGGCTGAGCGCCGCTGGTCGCGGCCCAGAGCAGAGCAGCAGCGGCGACGGCCTCCTATGAGCGTCTGCCGTCCGATGTACGCGAGGGATGAGAGAAACGGTGGTGGCGGTTTTGGCCGCTGCTCGCCGGAGATTGCAGGAGGCAGCATTCCTTTCTTGATTTTTGAGGGAGAGAACCGATTGTTGCAAGAATAGAGAGAGAGATGTTGCAGCTTTTTCTTTTCTTGTTTTTGAGAGAGAGAATCGGTTTTGATATTTAGAGAGAAGGGGGGGGAGTGTTATACTTTAATATAGATAAAAAAAAAATATCTTTGAGAGAGAGTGTGCGGTTTGATGAGAAAAAAAAAAAAAAAAAAAGGGGAATGAATGCAGCTTTAATAAAGATATAGATATAGATGTAAAGAATCGACAACTTTATAAAAAAGGGGGATTTGTTGATTAATTAAAAAGAGTGTGTTAGTGATTGATTTTGAAAGAAAAGGGAGCCGGGTTTGAGCCGGGTTTGGGTCGAAATTTTTGGGCTTTCTTATTGGGTCTGGTTCAGTTTAATTGTTGGGCCGGATATTAATTCATTTAGGCTTTGCTTATTTTATTAGACTAATATATATATTGTTTGGACTCTATTATTTATACAAATGGACTCCTATTATTATTTTTATTAATTGGGCTCCTACAATTTATTTAGTTAAGCCCAATGAGACTTATTAATTTAGGCCCCATTATTAAATCCTAATTATATTTAATTAGTGATTTTTGTTTTAAAATAAGTAAGTTAGACTAATTCAAGACAGAGTGGATTATTAAGATTAATAATCCGACCTCATAAGACGAGCTTTAATTCCTTAAATAGGATTAGCATCTCATAATATTATTAAAGGAATATAAGTCATGCATAATCATTTCACGCATCCTCATTTATTGAGATTTTTTTTCGAGAATTAAAATCTTGTTTTATTTTCTCGTATTAAAGGTCAAGCACCAGAGTTTAAGGCTTAGTCGTGAGTCTCTATTACCAGGTGGGCTTTCTTACGTATAAACTAAAACCATATAGTAGAATTGTTAAGACTTTATGCTTATGAATTTGAATGATATTGTCAATGCCTAAATGCTTTATGTTTTGTTATTAATTGCCTATCTGATGTTAATCGAATTCGGATTCTGGATGGGACCGCAAATCCCTTCGGAATTAGTGTACACCTTGTGATCGTGAGTCATCTAGCGGGTTGGCCGATCATAGTGTCCGTAGAGGGAGGCCTCCCTCTCGGCACGAGTTACTGATATGGTAATTAATGATATTAAAATGCCTGCGCGGGTTATTGATGAAATAAATGATATTATGTTTGGTAAATACGAGTCTTTAAAGGAAAACCCTCGTATCTTACTACTATTGAAAGGCTTGACAATAAAATATTATGCATGTATGTAAATTTCGGCAAGTGCCCACTAAGTACTTTCGTACTTAGCCCTGTATGTATTTATAAATGTACAGGTTGAGCTGTGATCGAGGATGTAGTGTGCAAGCGGAGCTTCTGTCGATCTAGGATGATTACCTCAGAGTAGAGTATATGTCTTCATACATATACTCAAAATGTTATTCCGCTGCGAACACTGATTTCGTTATGATATTATGGCATTTGTCAAACAATATGTATTAATTAATAATGTACTCAAACTCATTGAGCACCCATTTCTGGATATTATTATGTATGGTACCCTTGTGGCCTTTTTGATATCTAGATATTTCGATTGATTTCCTTATACAAGTCGAGTCATCAAGAGACCGAATATACCCCTTTCTAAACCCCGCTCCTAAATTCCCTCCCTTAGTCGCGGTTTCCCCGAATTTACTATCCTTAGCAAGTGCGGTCGTGACAAAATGGTATCAGAGCGTTTCTTTTGCTCTGAGTACAAATCATTCCTTCTAAGTTGAGTCTAGATTAAGTAAGTCAATATACTTTTAAACTAGTTGACAAAAGCTTGGCACTACATCTCGTCACGCTCAACAGAGGTTATGGTAAGTACTTTCAAGTTTTAATTAAGTTAATTTCTTGAAATGTATGAAGCATGAATAAGTATGACTATTGTATGAATCACAAGAACTTAGAACTGTTAAGTTATATATGCTCACTCTCACGACGGAACATAGAAGAGAACTTAGGGAGATGCCTTAACTTTTCTTCATGTTACGATGACATCGACAATGACGGTTGAAATAGAGAAAGAAGAATCACACGAAGGGTCGCATGATGAAACCACGAGCATGAAGATTGAACAGCGTAACGAACGCCAATAGTACGTTGATGGCATGGGCATAGCTTAAATATTCGAGTGTTTTTCTACGATGAGATCTCGAATTAACTTGGCCTTTTGAACTTATTTTGTTGAAACTTTTAGTTACTAGATCTAAGAGTATATCATCATCACATAACAAGCCCTAAGTTCGGTAAACAACGACATTAGAATTATATGAAAGTCGAATTGGTAATCTGTGATTAAGTATTAAGAACCTGTATGGCTTGTGTATAAATGCTAGATTTAGATGATGAGGTGTTTTTGCACGTTTTGGTTATCGAACCAAACTTGTTTTCGATTTTAGATATTTAGAGCTTTATCGCTTAAAGTTACTTGTCGTGTGTTACTTTTTGACGATAGAACTTCCTTTGTTAGATGGCGAGGACTGTTTTCACCCGACGACGACCACTGCCCCCATGGGCTAGTCCAGAAGAGGTCGAGCGGTCCTACCGCACCTATGCTCCATGTCACGGGGATAACCTCGGACAATTTCTCGCAGGTTTTCACAGACACTGGGTCGAAGCGAGTGTACATGGAGTATCAGGGTATGACGGTATCCAGAGGTTGATCTTACTGTTACCTTCCGAATGGCAGGGATGGGCTAGGCTGATCTCTGCCCATTACATCTTTCGCCGGGAGGATTACCACGACCTCGTGGGAGACTTCCCTAGCTTCATTGCGGAGCTTCAGGCCTGTTTCACCTTGTGGGGCCGCGCCCCTCTAGGGCTCTACATCCTGCCGGGAGACTACGTACAGGTAGGGACGCCCTTGCCAGCGGAAGCACCCACTACTGCTCCCGAGCCCTCGATGGCCTTGCCCCGAGATTCTCCACCACGAGCCTCAGTTCTAGGGCGCCGTGGTAGGCATGATGACGAGGCAGGCCCTTCTCGTCCACGGGCTCGCAGGGATTTCCCATCGCCTCCTGACTCAGCAACCCGGGCTGCTACTCCTCCACCACCAATGATACCTACGGCAGAAGCAAAGCTTTCGACTGCCATGGCCAACGCTGACAGGGTCATGTCCAACCTGAGGGAGTTCATAGATAGGGGCAAGGCCCCTATGCAGGAGGATGATGGTATAGTACCGTATGGTACGATGAGGATTTCTCATCCCGAGCCCGTGCCACCTCCAGCTCCGATCAAGCCTCGCACCACGGTCAGGATCAGCACCAGAGACGATCCGATCCGTGAGATTGTGGACGACATCTTCCGCTCAGCCCAGATCATGCGGGAAACAGGCGAGGGCCAGGGAGAGACTCCGTTGCCCAACTGGGAGCCGGGCGAGGATGAGGAGGAGGACCCCGAGGAGGATCCTGAGGAGGACCCCGAGGAGGATCCTGAGGAGGACCCCGAGGAGGATCCTGAGGAGGACCCCGAGGAGGATCCTGAGGAGGACCCCTTAGCGTCACCGAGGAGCAGCCGTACCGCGACTCAGGGTTCGCGGATTTGATAATTTTTAAGCTTGTTGATATTTTCCAGAAACGATGATTCGTTCCGATATTTTTGTAATCTATGACTATGATTTTATTTGTGTTGTCTCTAGCTAGCATTAGTACGAAAACGTTGACGTTCCATGATTAAGTACCATTTTGAGGTTGTATAGCTAGTAAGCCGGTACACCATAGGGAGTACTCGGATCGACTTTACTTACATTTTGGTTGACGATGTAAAAGCCCTCGATGAGGCAATTTTCCAGGATATCTATATATATATGACCCTAGCATGGGCTTTCTACGACGATCTCGTGTATGTTTTATGTTTCTCTACGGGTTTTATTCTTCACAAGTCAGTTAAGAATGTAGTAACTTTGAATAATGTGACTTGTGCATGCAACGGTTCCTGTTATATTTTAGTTTTGGAGTTATGATAAGTTAAATTTGACAACAGTTCTTTATTAATTACCTTAGAGACTCCTGTATAGAATGTATTAAAAAGGGTGTTTGTAATTTGCAGAATGCCGCCTAAACGAGGTCGCCCCCCTAGGAGAAACGTTAACAATGATGGAAATCGCGATGAAATACCTGAAGGACGGCGAAACGACAGGGAACCTACCCCACCCCCTCCACCCCCTGCTAGAAGGACTGAAGAACTGTTTCTTCGACAGAATCCGCCCACATTCACTGGGACAGGCGACCCAGCCGAGGCCGAAGCTTGGATACGCGCCTTGGAGCGTATCTTCACTTTCCTACACTGCACGGAAGAGGAGCGACTCTCGTGTATGTCTTTCCAACTAGCCGGATCGGCTGACTTTTGGTGGGAAGCCCGCCGAAAGACTCTGACTCCCGAACAATGGGCAGCATACACTTGGGAAGACTTTAAGACGGGATTATATGATAAGTATATTCCCAAAAGCTACAGAAAGAAAAAGGAGGCTGAGTTCTATAGCCTGAAACAAGGGAAGAAGACGGTGACAGAGTATGACAGAGAGTTCTGCGATCTATCGCGTTATGCTCCACAACAGGTGGATACTGATGAGAAAATGGCGGAGAAATTTTGTGCTGGTCTGAGGCACGAGATTCGGATGACTCTAGCTAGTCATGGTGGACTCTCATACACCGAGTCTTTGAACAGGGCACTGGACATCGAAGCTGCGATGCCAGTAGAAAGGTTGGCTCCGCCACAGACCTCAGCGCCAGCCAACCCACCTACACGCCCTCAGAACTTTAAAGGGAAGCGCAACTGGAACGACCATAGAGGAAATGAAAACCAGACTAACAAGAGGCCATGGCAAGGAAATGCGCCGTTGGGACAATATCAGCAACAAGGACAAGGGAAGCAACAGGGTCCTGCCCCGGCTGGAGGCAGCCAAAGACAAAATGAAGTTCCCCTTTGTCCAAAATGCCACAAACCACATCGTGGTGTCTGTAAGGCTGGAACTGACAGTTGTTACACGTGTGGCCAGAAGGGCCACTACTCCTCACAATGCCCCAACAAACAGCAGGGCGCGGCAATCAGGGCCACTTATGCCCAGCCCCTGCAAGCAGTTCAAGGGCAACACCAGCCCCGCCAACAACAACCATACCAGCAGCAATACCAATACCAGCCCTGCCAACAACAGCCATACCAGCAGCAATACCAACACAAGAACCAACAGCGCCAACAGCAACAGAGGCGGCAACAACCATTGCCGCAGCAGGCGAGAGCCTTTGCTCTCACCCAAAACCAGCCCGAGAAAAACCAAGGAAACCTGGCAGGTATGGGCAAGCTTAAAGGTTTTTCCATAATGATTCTGTTCGATACTGGTGCCTCGCATTCTTTTATATCTGCCCCTTATGTAGATACCTTAGAAATCGAATCAGAACGAGCTAAGTGTGCCTTAAGAATCACTACACCCTCAGGAGAAAGATCTACCACTACACATGTTTGCTCGAACGTAGAATTTGAAATAGGAGAACTTAAGATGGTAGCGAACAATCTTAATATTCTGCTCATGTGGGACGTAGATATGATCTTAGGAATGGACTGGCTAGCTGAGAATCACGCCACCATCCTTTGTAGTGAACGAAAAATTTCTCTTCGACCACCTGGAAAGGAACCGACGGAATTTCACGGCATAGGTATGAAGAAAAGAGTACCAGTGATATCCGCATTACAAGCCAGAAAGGAGATGATGAAGGAAGGAAGCACAGCTTATCTCGTCTACCTAAACGGGGAAGCTAGTGAAGACAAGAAGGTGGAAGATGTGGCAATAGTACGAGACTTTCCAGAAGTTTTTCCTGAAATATTGCCGGGACTACCTCCAGACAGGCAACTAGATTTCACCATTGATCTAGAACCTGGATCTGCCCCAGTATCAAAGGCACCATACAGGATGGCCCCAAAGGAACTACAAGAATTGAAGGTGCAACTACAGGAACTCTTGGACTTGGGTTTCATCAGGCCCAGTGTCTCGCCTTGGGGAGCGCCTGTACTCTTTGTCAAGAAGAAAGATGGAACCATGAGAATGTGCATTGATTATCGAGAGTTGAACAAACTGACGCTTAAAAACAAATACCCTCTCCCAAGGATAGATGATTTGTTCGATCAACTCAAGGGAGCCAGTGTATTCTCAAAAATAGATTTAAGGTCTGGGTATCATCAACTGAAGATCAGACCAGAGGATATATCTAAGACCGCTTTCCGCACAAGATATGGTCACTATGAATTCATTGTCATGCCATTTGGTCTAACCAATGCACCGGCAGTATTCATGGACCTCATGAATCGAGTTTTCCATCCATACTTAGACAAATTTGTCTTAGTGTTTATAGATGATATCCTCATCTATTCTAAGAATGACCAAGAGCATGAAAATCATTTAAGAATCATCCTGGAGACATTAAAGACAGAGAAGTTGTTCGCCAAATTCAGCAAGTGCGAATTTTGGTTGAAAGAAGTAATGTTTCTAGGGCACATTGTATCAGCAGATGGAATTAAGGTGGACCCCGCCAAGGTGCAAGCAGTGCGCGAGTGGAAATCACCAACCACACCTAATGAAATCCGGAGTTTCTTAGGTTTGGCGGGATACTACCGAAGATTCATCGAAGGATTCTCTAAAATAGCGAGACCAATGACGCAATTACTTCGCAAAGGAATCAAGTATAAGTGGAACGAAGAGTGTGAAGCCAGCTTCCAAGAGCTGAAGAAGAAATTGACAACTGCACCAGTGCTAGCAGTTCCAGCAGCTGATAAGGAGTACGTGATCTTCACGGACGCGTCCAAAAATGGGCTAGGTTGTGTGTTGATGCAAGAAGGAAAGGTCATCGCCTATGCCTCACGGCAACTAAGGCCACATGAATTGAACTACCCCACTCATGATCTGGAACTAGCAGCAATTGTGCATGCTTTGAAAATTTGGAGACACCATCTATACGGAGTTAGATGTGAAATCTTCACTGATCACAAAAGCCTTAAGTACTTTTTCGAGCAGAAAGACTTGAACATGAGACAGAGGAGATGGCTCGAGCTCGTGAAGGATTACGATTGCGGTATCAACTACCACCCGGGAAAAGCTAATGTAGTAGCTGATGCTTTAAGTCGTAAAACTCAATCCGAGTTAGGACTCCTTCTCACTCAAGAGGACATGCTTGTAAGGGATTTTGACAGATTGAAGATAGAAGTGGTTCAGCCACCAGCAACGACAAGAGCGATTATTGCAACTCTGGTAGCCGCCCCAGACCTCAGAGAAAGGATCGTCAGTGCCCAGAGAGCGGATGAGGACTTGGAAAAAGTTCGTCTCAAGATCCGAACAGGCACGCCAGGAGGCTACCAAGAGGCAACGGATAACGCCGTTCTTTTCGAAGGAAGATTGTGTGTTCCCCATAACGAGGAACTCAGAAATGAGATCATGAGTGAAGCTCATGACACGCCCTATACCGCTCATCCCGGGAGTACCAAAATGTACCAAGATCTGAAACAGAAGTTTTGGTGGGACGGGATGAAACGAGATATAGCCTCATTTGTAGAGCGCTGCCTTGCATGCCAGCAAGTGAAAGCTTTACATCAACGACCATATGGGAAATTGCAGCCATTAGAAATCCCAGAATGGAAATGGGAGCACATAGCAATGGATTTCGTGACGGGTCTACCCAAGACAAATAGGGGCAACACAGCTATTTGGGTAATAGTAGACCGTCTCACGAAGTGCGCTCATTTTATACCGATTTCAATTACCTATGGATCGGAGAAACTAGCCCAACTGTACATCCGTGAGATTGTACGGCTACATGGAATACCAATATCCATTACTTCAGATAGAGATTCAAAATTTACTTCTAGATTTTGGATCAGTTTGCAGAAAGAGTTGGGAACGAGATTAAACTTTAGCACCGCCTTTCATCCTCAAACAGATGGACAATCAGAAAGGACAATTCAGACCCTTGAAGATATGTTGAGGACAGTGGTACTAGACCGAGGAGGAAGTTGGGAATCAGTACTGCCGTTGATCGAATTCGCCTACAACAACAGTTACCAGGCGACCATTGATATGGCACCTTATGAG
The DNA here is from genome assembly GCF_028751815.1 of Salvia miltiorrhiza. Classification (NCBI taxonomy): domain Eukaryota; kingdom Viridiplantae; phylum Streptophyta; class Magnoliopsida; order Lamiales; family Lamiaceae; genus Salvia; species Salvia miltiorrhiza. Next base: position 41,704,879 of record NC_080392.1, read on the forward strand.
GCGCTGTATGGAAGGAAGTGTAGATCACCACTTTACTGGGACGAGGTGGGTGAAAGAAAAATCCTTGGGCCAGATGCAGTAAGCGAGATGATCGAGACCATCCGCCAGATTAGAGCAAGAATTAAAGAGGCCCAGGACAGACAGAAGTCTTATGCTGATACCCGACGAACCGAACTACAATTTCGAATTGGAGATAAGGTTTTCCTGAAAGTGTCACCCTCGAAAGGGATCGTTAGATTCGGTGTTAAGGGTAAATTGAGACCCCGTTTTGTAGGACCTTATGAGATCCTTGAAAGAATAGGTCCCGTAGCATATAGGTTGGCGCTGCCACCTAGCTTTGGAAGCGTCCACAATGTGTTCCACGTGTCACAGCTGAGACGGTACGTGTTTGACCCCAAACACGTGATTCACCAAGAGGAAATGATTCTCAACCCAGATTTGACGTACGAGGAAAAACCTGAAGCCATTTTGGACCGAAAGGTGCAAGAGTTGAGGAATAAATCGATTGTGTCAGTCAAAATACTGTGGAGACACCATGGACCTGAAGAAGCAACGTGGGAACTTGAGGACCAGATGAAAGAAAAATACCCATAACTTTTTACATAGGTATGCAAATTTCGGGACGAAATTTTTGTTAAGAGGGGTAGTATGTAACAACCCGCTCTTTTATATTTATTTAAGTCCAATATTGCGTGTTTATTAATTTTTTTTTTGTAAATGAAACGCTTTATAAATTCCCACTATGATTCTGAATTACGTAAATTGGAAACAGAGTGGCTACACTAGCAGTATGCAATTATTTATCTTCGCGTGTTTAAGACCGCGACGTCAATCTTTGAATCAATGAATGATTATTATTCAAGGTTATAACCAACTTAGCAAAGTTGTGTTATTTTTAAATCAAGATGGAGGTTATTTATATTTATTTATATTGTTCCTAAAGTCGTGAATTATTTCCGACTTTGTAGCTAATTAAATCTACGGATTTAATTTAAATGATGATCGAATTAAATCTATGGATTTAATTTAGCAATCTACAGTTTTAATTTAGATTTTACAGGGCAATATAGATATCAGATACAAGAATTATTCGATTAATTTGTATCTGAATACAAATGCTTGACATTAGAATAACTCGATACCAAAGTTTCTAATACAGAACCAATGAAAGATTTATTGTAGATACACAACAATCATTCCAATAATTTTTTTACACCTATCACCTGCCACAACACCCAAGAAAGGAAAAAGGAAAAAAACTACACACTCCCCTATATTCCCTTCTCTCGAGCCCTGCACTTCTCACACTCCAGCCACTCTACAGCCACCCTACTCTGCAGCTATGCACATGGTACTCACAACAGCCAGCCTTCCTCCCTTTTTACCTCTCTTTGCAGCAAGCAAAAACTTCATTCTCTTCCATTTTGAAACAAGAAACACCAAGGAGCAGGAGAAACTGCCTTCGCCTTGCATTCATTGCTTTGCCCACATTCAAGGTGAGATCTTGTGTTTAATTCATCCACCCCCACCTTGTTTCACCTGCAATCATTAAGCAACAACAGATACATTCATTTTTCAGTTCATTTAATTCAATACTCCATAAACGAAGGGGAAGGGCTTCCATTCATTCTCCACTAAAACTTCAAGTTAATTCCTGCTTCATTCAACACAGCAGCAAATAGACACCACAACCATATCCTCAAGGTATTTTCAGTTCACTATCCTCATATATGCATTTCACTTCCCTCATTTCATATAAAAGAAATTCGAAACATAGGATGAGAGTAAAACAGAGGGACATAGCAAATCACATATGCGTACATGTTTAGCATTAAACAGAAATAGATTTATTCATACATTGATATCTTTATACTGCCTTTATACTTAGAACCAAGTCATGAGAATTCCCATCGGCAACAACATGAATTGAAATACAATAGTAGAGAGATAGAACAAGAACTTAGCTTTTAGGAACATAGGACCGACTGCCCTTTTTCAGCCAAGCCCCGGAGAGACAGCAGCGCTTTTCGACAGCGCGGCGTCAAACCTCGCTGTTCCTGGGCCCAACTTTGACGGCGTTGCGCTAATCGGCGATTCACAGACGACTCCAACAAGACGACGAGCAGCAGCGACTCGGTGTTTGACGGTGGTTTCAGGCGAGAAGCTCGCCTTGGTGCTCCACGATCTGCTAAGTCGAGAGTGAGAGAGACGACTAGAGATGGAGGAGAACGAACGGCGACCCACCGGAGTAGAGCCAGCGGCGGATCGAGACCCAGAGGCGAGAGAAGACTTTAGGGCTCCTCGTCGTTTCTGGAGGAAGAGAGAGAGTTCGATGCAAGGGGACGAACGAGGGAGCAGACCGGCAGCCGTCGGCCTCCCAGAACAGCAGCAGTCGGCGACGGCTGACTTGTCGACTTCAGGCGGAGGCGGCTGAGCGGGGAATCGCGGCCAAAGGCTGAGCGCCGCTGGTCGCGGCCCAGAGCAGAGCAGCAGCGGCGACGGCCTCCTATGAGCGTCTGCCGTCCGATGTACGCGAGGGATGAGAGAAACGGTGGTGGCGGTTTTGGCCGCTGCTCGCCGGAGATTGCAGGAGGCAGCATTCCTTTCTTGATTTTTGAGGGAGAGAACCGATTGTTGCAAGAATAGAGAGAGAGATGTTGCAGCTTTTTCTTTTCTTGTTTTTGAGAGAGAGAATCGGTTTTGATATTTAGAGAGAAGGGGGGGGAGTGTTATACTTTAATATAGATAAAAAAAAAAATATCTTTGAGAGAGAGTGTGCGGTTTGATGAGAAAAAAAAAAAAAAAAAAAAAGGGGAATGAATGCAGCTTTAATAAAGATATAGATATAGATGTAAAGAATCGACAACTTTATAAAAAAGGGGGATTTGTTGATTAATTAAAAAGAGTGTGTTAGTGATTGATTTTGAAAGAAAAGGGAGCCGGGTTTGAGCCGGGTTTGGGTCGAAATTTTTGGGCTTTCTTATTGGGTCTGGTTCAGTTTAATTGTTGGGCCGGATATTAATTCATTTAGGCTTTGCTTATTTTATTAGACTAATATATATATTGTTTGGACTCTATTATTTATACAAATGGACTCCTATTATTATTTTTATTAATTGGGCTCCTACAATTTATTTAGTTAAGCCCAATGAGACTTATTAATTTAGGCCCCATTATTAAATCCTAATTATATTTAATTAGTGATTTTTGTTTTAAAATAAGTAAGTTAGACTAATTCAAGACAGAGTGGATTATTAAGATTAATAATCCGACCTCATAAGACGAGCTTTAATTCCTTAAATAGGATTAGCATCTCATAATATTATTAAAGGAATATAAGTCATGCATAATCATTTCACGCATCCTCATTTATTGAGATTTTTTTTCGAGAATTAAAATCTTGTTTTATTTTCTCGTATTAAAGGTCAAGCACCAGAGTTTAAGGCTTAGTCGTGAGTCTCTATTACCAGGTGGGCTTTCTTACGTATAAACTAAAACCATATAGTAGAATTGTTAAGACTTTATGCTTATGAATTTGAATGATATTGTCAATGCCTAAATGCTTTATGTTTTGTTATTAATTGCCTATCTGATGTTAATCGAATTCGGATTCTGGATGGGACCGCAAATCCCTTCGGAATTAGTGTACACCTTGTGATCGTGAGTCATCTAGCGGGTTGGCCGATCATAGTGTCCGTAGAGGGAGGCCTCCCTCTCGGCACGAGTTACTGATATGGTAATTAATGATATTAAAATGCCTGCGCGGGTTATTGATGAAATAAATGATATTATGTTTGGTAAATACGAGTCTTTAAAGGAAAACCCTCGTATCTTACTACTATTGAAAGGCTTGACAATAAAATATTATGCATGTATGTAAATTTCGGCAAGTGCCCACTAAGTACTTTCGTACTTAGCCCTGTATGTATTTATAAATGTACAGGTTGAGCTGTGATCGAGGATGTAGTGTGCAAGCGGAGCTTCTGTCGATCTAGGATGATTACCTCAGAGTAGAGTATATGTCTTCATACATATACTCAAAATGTTATTCCGCTGCGAACACTGATTTCGTTATGATATTATGGCATTTGTCAAACAATATGTATTAATTAATAATGTACTCAAACTCATTGAGCACCCATTTCTGGATATTATTATGTATGGTACCCTTGTGGCCTTTTTGATATCTAGATATTTCGATTGATTTCCTTATACAAGTCGAGTCATCAAGAGACCGAATATACCCCTTTCTAAACCCCGCTCCTAAATTCCCTCCCTTAGTCGCGGTTTCCCCGAATTTACTATCCTTAGCAAGTGCGGTCGTGACAAATGTTGCACCTAATGAATGTGCAAAATATAAACTCAATCAATCTCCTCCAACACATTAATTTATAATTTCCTTATATGTAATATCGTCCTCTTCTTACGGAAACTCCTTGCCATATCAAAACCTACTTGCATTAAGTATCTAGGTGGCAGTTTATATTCTTTCACTATCAATTCTCTCCAATAGAGCAGAGCATGCTTTGTAGTTAACTGACATAACTCATCTTTGTAAAAGTGAATGGCCCAAATCCCCTATTCCCCTAACTTTCAAGTTTCAACTAATGATTAATAATGAGTAAATATAAAAAATGCCCATTTGTATGAAGTTGCAATGAAAATTACACTTTTTTTTATACAATTATTGTGTTTATGTCTAAATTGATTAAATTATCTTTAATCTGTCTCAATCAATGTACTTGCAAGATAAAAATAGCTTGTTAATTGCCATCTGGCGGCCGGGCAGCAACCTACTTTTTCGATCGGCAACCTACTTTTTCAATTAAAAAATTAATTTACTACAAGAAAAAGTAGGTTGTCGCCGGATGACAACTTACTTTTTCGACAGCAAGCTATTTTTTTTTTCACACTTTCATACACAATGGTACTTGTGTCAGAAAAATATAAGACTTTAATTACATAAAAAATAATGTAAAGTCACCAATATTCAAGGGCAATTTTTTTTAAAACAAAAAAAAATAAAAATAACACCCCAGACGGTGAGGGGTTATATAAACAGACCCCCAACCTATAGATATATCATCAACCAGTTTTCCATACAATACGTTGCCCAAAAGTGACAACGCCCAGCGGAAGCAACAAGGAGAAACATAAAACAGACCAAACAAAAACAAACAGAGACGTAACCCAAAATCGGCTACATCCACAAGACAAAAGAAACGAAATCATGAAGGAAACAAGCCAAAGCAAACTACCTATCAACATGAAAACTGAATCTAAAATTAGGATAACCAAGTTGATCCATCTTTACCAGAGCAAGAAACTGTCGAAGAGCAAAAGAGTAGTAAAAAATTATCAACGTTTGAACTTGATGCCCTCTCCTCGCCATAAAATCAATAGGTAGGTTTCCCTCGCGATGGATGTGAGTGAAACGGACTCGCCGAAGCTGAGTAAGCAGTCGAATCTAAGCAACAGTATGACGAGTACTAGCGTGACCGTGATGCCCAACAGACAAGAGCAACACAATCGCAGCCACATCCATCTCAATCCAGATATGAGTAGAAAAGATGATAGCCAACCTAATACCCTCGAGCAGGGCAGCTAAATCAGCGTCAAAATTGGAAGTAACATTACAAAGGGTACATAAGGCAATAATGAGGGCTCCAGTATGATCTCGAACCACTCATCCACCTGCACCTCGTTGTGTGTGAATCAAATGAGTCATCAATGTTCAGCTTCATCCAAGGAAACTTCGAAGGGAGCCAGCGAACCAAAGTGGACCGAACTTTAATTTGAACATAAAATCAATTTTTTATAAAAATAGATATTTTTAATTAAAAGTTATAAATATGAGCATTTTTATCCAATAATTACTAGGGTTATTTCACAATATGTGAGGTACAACCGTACAAGACACCATTCCCATTTCTCCCTAATTACTAGGGTTATTTCACAATATGTGAGGTACAACCGTACAAGACACCATTCCCATTTCTCCCTTATATGTGTGGTTTAAGATATCATGACATTCATCTTATTCATAATAAGTCTAGCTAAGGTAAATTGAAAAAAATACCTAGTGAAGTAAAACATAAAACTCGATCTCACAGCATGAATAATTTTACATAATATTGTTAGGGCTCTTGTGATTTGGTGAAGGTCATGGTGACCTGTCAAACAATTGAAAAAGTGGATTCGTACCATTATAAAATCTTGATGGACACACGTGGTCTGTTTAATTTATTGCCATAACAATATTTTATGACATCTTTTCCAAAATAATTCCACAGCAATTATTCATTGAAATTACATTCCAAGTTGGCTTAAAAATAATAATTCCCATTCCAAGCTTTAGGGCCCTATTATTTCTCCTCACTTCTTACTCTTGTCCACACAAATATAATAATGGGCCATGATATCCCAACAACAATTCTGAACGTAACTTCATGTCTCCATCCAACCTATAACCCATCTATAATACGACGTTTAATTATTGACTATAAATAGTATTTTTGTGTATTGATTCGATCACTTTACATTATTTTAGTAAGAATATCGTTGTTGTATCTATGACGTGAGCTAATAAAATAAGAACCATATTTTGATAAATGCTAAAAGAAAATAAGGGTGGAGTTCAATTCATATTTGTGTGATTAATTTTTTAGATATTATAATTAGTAAAATATCTCCACTAAATATTGTCCTAATTTATCATTTTTATCCGTCCCAAAAAATTGTCATACTATTTTTAGTAAATTTATAGGATCTCTTTCTCCACTCACTAACATGTGGGCCTCATTCTCCACTTATTACTATAATTTAATTAATTTTTTTTTTCATTTTTCTTCATTTGTGGGCCCATTTCTCCACTGACTAAATAAACAACACAATTTTTTTTAAAATTCGTGCCTCCCTCCCTTATGACAACATTTCGTGAATAAAGAAAGTAGCATGTAGTATTTAGCATTTATTCTTTATTCTTTATTCTTATTCAATACAAAAGCAATCACACACAAGTTCTCAGTCACAGAAATAGAATATATGCGCCTTACTTAGTTAGGAGGCATTTACTTCGCATGATTGATAAGATACATGATTGAATATTTTTATCCTCAAAAGTAGGATATCTTCAATCTCACCTTTTAATATATGGGATAAGAATCAAACAAAACTAGCTTAAATGATCAAAGTAATTAAGGATCTTGGAATATCTCAAAGTTTCAATCCATCAAAGTAACAATGAATAAGCCTTAATATTTTTCTCTATCAAAATTAATCCTCCAAAGTAAACGCTCTCATATGGTTTTCTTTTACATATATAGGGTACAATATATGTAAGGAGATGCCATAATGATTGTTAATAAATTTATTTTCTTCAACTTAAATTATAGATATTAAAAAGAATAAAACAAACCCCTTGAAAAATAATAGAAGGAGGCATTGTGTGGGGCCTTTGGGCTCAAATTTACAGTGGCTACCCATCGCATTCTAACACCGTACATCTCATGCATATACGATAACCTAACCCCTTTCTCTTTTAATTTTCATTTCTCCTTTTTTTTTCCTTTTTTGTTTCACCTATTCGAATTTGAAATAATTATATATTTTTGGACATTTTCAAAATTAATCAATTTTTTCTCTCGAAAAAAATAAATAAAATTTAAAGCACTTTGACATGACACAAAATTCATTTTGAATTGTCTCATTTATAATGGCTCGTTCTAAAATAAAAATAAATTAGGGTATGAGTTCACGTATGCAATTGTCCGCACGGTACTGACCACTCACATACTCAGATAAAATATTTATTAATTTATAATATCATATTAGAGTATATGTATCTATCAACATTATAAATATAGTAAAACTCTTCACGTTCAAGATATACCAAACATGTTGATTTGATATTATATATATATATATATATATATATATATTCTAACACTGTCTTCTATGGAAATAGTGGCATAATATTCAATCCCTTGATTAATTAAACATACGGTTCAATCTCAAATCCGACATCTTATATTACTAATTAATTTCGATTGTAAATGCTAATTATTAAATGATTAAACATTCATGAGGCATCGATTTATTATACTCCCTCCGTCCCAATATTCAAGTCCCGTATTCCTTTTTGGGCCGTCCCAATATTCAAGTCACCTTTCCTTTTTTGGCATTAATTAGCATACAATTAAAACATTTAATTATCTCTCTCTCTCCTCACTTCTCTCCTCTCTCAAATCGTCATCTCCCCCTCTCTCCTCCTGAAATTCTTTCACCGCCTCGCCGCCTCCTCCTTCCACCGCCTTGCCGCCTCCACCGCCTCTCAGCAGGAATAAGGGCGGCGACTCGCCGGCCCCTCAGTAGCGGCGAGGGTCTCCACCCAACCCCCAATTTCACCGCCTCCCTCCTTTCCCGTCTCTCTCTCTCCTCGCCTTTTCTCTCTGAAACAAGGCTCGCCGCCAGCCTTCCTTCCCTCACGCCACCGGCCTTCCTTCCCCTACGACCGCCGCCCGTTTTCCTTCCCCAATTCCAGAAACCTTTAAATTCGACCAGATGGAGCGACGAAGGTGGAGCTCCTGCTACCTCGCCGGAAATCGAGCACAGCAGCGGCGGTTCGCGGAGAGAGATGTTGTTGTGTTGGCTTGTGCAGTTGGTGTTGATGTGTGAGCGTCAGTCGGGGGAGAGAGGTGAATCGAAGCTTGAGGGGCGGAGGAGCGTGAATTGAAGCTTGAGGATCGTGAATCGAAGCTTCGGGAGAGAGGTGAATCGAAGCTTAAGGAGCGTCAGTGCGGACGCCGGAAATCGAAGCTTGAGGGGCAGATGTAGAGATCTAGAGTTTCAGTGTGATTTAGAGAGATGAAGGTTAGGAGAAAGGGGGAGGCGATTGGCGGCTTTGCTAACCGCTGCGGCTGCCGGAAATCGAAGCTTGTTGTGTTGGCCTTGCTAACCGCTGCGGCTGCCGGATTTCAGAGGGAGGCTGGCGGCGGAGTTGCCGAAGGAGGCGGCTCTCTCCTTAGCGATTTAGGGATTGAGTGTTTTGTGTGAGTGTTAATTAAGAAATAAAATAATACTAATTAAAACACTAATTATGTGGTCCCTACTGTTTTTACATCTACTTTAACTCTCCTAAATACCCGTGCCCAAAAGAAAGGGGACTTCATTATTGGGACGGAGGGAGTAATTAAATTGAGGTGAAATTTAGAACGACTGATACAAAGTCATGTTATCAATAATGACCCTAGCCTAGCTTGCTTGATTATGGACCCGCTGTGACATTCTCAAATCCCAATATTCCATCAAATCAAATGGAATAAAAGCAAATAAATTCAAAAGATTTTTTGTACTTAGTTGGCTGATAGTATATACGGTGATATGCCCTCACATGCGTAACGTACAATGTCAGAATGCATGTGATATAACAAAACTCATTTTCACCCCATATTAAATGACAAAAAATTCAACAACATTTCTTCTAATAAAGTTTGTGCATGTATGAAACTGGGGTCTTATTTTTGTCAATAAAAGAGGTGTTATACCAAATTGAAATTTTCACCTTTGCTAAGAGAATCATAGGCATCACGAAACAAACAACTTTTTCTTTTTTTACAGTAAAATGCGAAACATGAATGCATATAACATACTATTATTGCAAAAATTAACTCATGTGTGGTGCGGATTGTCGCAATTATTAACTTTTTGTTAGGATTTAGTAGTTCTCAATCATAGTTTAATTAAACTTTAAATTAGGGGTTTTAATTCGAATTATATATTAATTCTTGATTGAGATTTATTAGTTCTCAACTAGATTTTATTATCATGCATGATTTAAAATGGCAAGGGTTAATGATGTTAAAAATACAAATTTTGGCATGTTTTTGGTTTTGCACCCAAACTTAAATATTGTTACAACCTTATCACGCTTCAAATTTTTGCGCAAACTAAAACTGACGTGGCTGCTCAATGGCATGATTTGTGTTGATAAAGTATTTTATCAACACCTAATCTAATTCACGAAATTTACCTAGTGTTTGAACGTGAAAGTTGAGAGAAAATAGTTGAATTGCCGAGAATAAGATTGTTGTTGTATTCAAAGTAGAGAGCGTGTGTTACAGAGTGTGGGTGCACGAGTATTTATAGATTACATGCTAGGGGTAAGATAGTAATTTCGCCTCTAAAAACATGCTCTTCGCGTGGTTGAGGGCATAGTGGTAAATTTGCTCACAGGCGGGTGATTCCTCTGCTCTGGCGCATGGGCAAGTCGCTCTTCTGTTCTCTAGTGACTTCTCTGGCGAGAGCCATTCCTCTGATGGTGGTCATTCCTCTGGCGACGGTCACTCCTCTGTCGAGGGTCATTCCTCTTGCGAAGTCCGTTCCTCTGGTGAGGTCCGTTCCTCTGACCTTAGTGAGTCCCTTGTCCGCGTTCATACCTCTGCTCCGCATATATTACTCCTCATCATGTGTGAAGTTGGTGTCGATGTGGCTCTACCCCAATCAAAACGACATCATTTCAACAATATTTAAAAAAAAAAAAAGATTAAACGACTAAATATCCTTTCCATCTCTCGCTGACCCGAATGAAGAAGCAGTGTTCAACAATAAAAGTGATTGCGACAGCGAAGGAGGCTCGGACCAACACCACCACCACCAAGAATGTTTCAATTCTTTGACCTAATTCATATCAAATTCAAATAACCCACAAAATTTTCATCTCTCATTTCAAATCTCTCTTTTTTCTCTTCTTTCAATGCTACTAATTTGAAAAGAAATGCATCCATGGAATTCATGAATAGTGGATATAGGTACAATAAACAACATTTGTTGAATTCCACAAAAACATCAAATATGTTTTGCTTTGCTGTAATCAAGAAAATAAGTTAATTTTGTCGTAGTGCCAATGAATTTTTAGCATTGCACGGTTTTAATTATGAGTTCAACAGCATAATCGGAGGCAGAAAGATTGCCGAAGCCATTAACGGTGCTGTTTTTGAAAGAGTAAAGATGAAAGAATTTTTGGTAATTAGTTTTTTAGAGAGAGAGAGAGAGAGAAAGATGAGCTGCAAATTTAGTCTCAAATTTAGTTTTTGAGAGACAGAGATGAGCTGCAAATTTAGTTTCATGGTTAAATTTGCGTTGTTTTGATTGGGATACCCCGAACAGACAAACTATGTCAAATTGTGATAAAATTGCAACTTAATTAAATTCGTATACTTTTCACACATTCAAAAATTTGTGTGCAAAATTAAAAATTGATCAAAATTTATACGGATCGGAGTATATTTTAACATCAATAACTTAAATTTTAATTAAGATGAGTATTCGAATGCTAGTATTGTGAATTTGTGAATTATAAATTGACTGAGTATATTTCAATGATACCTTTCTATTGAGTTGGGTTTAAATCTCAATTGCAAATTTATGAAAAATGGGAGAAAATCGAGCTAAATACGAATATGGAGAAAACTTATAGAGGAAAATATAATTTTTATGTTCTATTCATTACATTTTAACTTAGGAGTAGGGGTCCTATTTATAGCTTATTGTTTAGATACAATACCAATGCCCATTTAGCTTGGTTTCAAAACTCAGATAATAATAAGAATATAGTTTAAATTACATGTGCTTGTCTTTTAGCACTGATCAGATTTAATCGGCTTTCAAGTCTGCTAAAAATATCCTTCTTGAATTTGATTTTCAGTCTTCATATCTGACTCTTTCCTTCAGGTCTGACTTTTCGTCTCTAAATTTGAATTCTTTGTCGTAGCTCTTCAGTTCGTATAACTCAGTTCTGACAAGCTGAGATTTACAGTGGCAACTTTTCAGATTTGAGAGTTTCAAACTTGAGCCTTCTTTGACCGGCAATCTCATTTAAAATAATTTATGAAAATTTTGTCATTAGTTTTGAACTATAAATTAACTATTAGGCTTTGAAACTTTTGCTCATAAAATCGAGTCCTTTGAGCAACAAAGTGAACCGCCTAAAAACGTCGTCGCGCCTTTCTAAAATCATGATATTGATAGCGATGCTTTTGCTGTAGATGCTAGTCGGAGTTGTGGACCAATGAATTAATAGTATAAATCTCAAATAATTGGGCTGAAAATCTTTTCCTTTCTTATATTTTCTTTTATGGAAAAAGGCCCCAAATTTTAAAATAGATTTTGTCTTGAAAAAGTTGAACACAACACACGTTTCTTCACCAGTAAAGGTATTTGGCTTTGCACTTAAATTAGTAGTCGGCCATATATATAAATTTGTTTTCATTACTGTTTCTATTCTTCAGGTTTAGAATCATAGCAATGTAAAATGAAGTAAAACTATTAAAAGAATCTCCTGGGGTCCAATTGCTGCTAAAAGGCAAATATTCGAACAAAATTTCTTTAATTTTTTTCAATCATATGTTCAATACACAAACACGACAAAACATCCTACATTATTAAAAATTAATGAAAAATTCAGCCACAAGAAAATATCACTGAGTGAGCGATCATCTCGCTTCTTTGTAAGTATATTTCAATCTTGTGTAAGATCAAATGATTTCCGCAGTAAATTGCTTCGCCTTTGGTTGCACTTCGTGTAACGTACGAGAAACAATTTTATATTTATAAAAAATTGATACCAACTCAATTATCATATTTATAAATATAATAAAAAGTTAATTTTAACTAAATATTATATAGATAAAAATAATTCACATTAATAAAAATTAATATTATGAAAAGATAAAAAAAAAGTTAAAAAAATTTAAATAAAAATAAAAAATAATTTTAAAATAGATTTATTCAAAAAATAGTTTGTGTAGTATGTTATGCCAATTCCAACCGTACGTGTAGATTGCTCATCGAATTTCAGATAATCAAATTATTGGCCAACGAACTTTTGGAGTTAGGTTAAATTCTAAAAAATTAAAAATTTATACTCCCTCCGTCCTGTAGGAGTGTATCATATTTTTCATTTTCGTTCGTCCCATAAGAGTGTATCACTTCTATTTGTTTTTTTTTTTAACATGGCCTCATTTTCTCTTTTTAACCACAACCACTAATTTTTATATAATCCACAATCAATTCAACCACAACTCATTTTCACTCAACAGTCAACATATTATCTACCAACTTTTTCTTAAAACCCGCGTCATCCTATATGTAATACACTCTTACAGGACGGAGGGAGTATATTTTTTTACCACAAAAATAGATATTGTTAAAAACTAAAATTTAAGTATAATTTGTGTATTCATAGCAATTTATACTATATTAAAAAGGCAACTCCCAATTTGAAATCAATTTCAAAATTGAGTGGCAATATTGTAGTTATAATAAAATTGAAAGTTTATTTTTAAACTATATTTTTTATTTTCATTTCCTTTTTCTTTATCTTCTTATTTTTTATTTTATTTCTTTTTAAAATTTTGAAATTCGACTAATTATAAAATACTTATTTAATATGCATATCAAATTAATAACAACTTTAATTTGATATATTTTATATAAATATTTAATTTAAAATATATAAATTATATTCATTTAAAGATTAAACTTTTTAAAAATTCTATCTCCACTCTCATCATTTTTTACTAAATCTATTTTTTTTTTATTTTAAATTTATTAGTTTGTCTTTTCATAACATTGTTTTTAATGTTGTGAATTTTTCTAACTTATTATTTTTTCCTTTTCATAATATCTATTTTTAATATTGTGAATTTTTTTTTAATTTTTTATTTTTGCAATATTCAGTTTAAATATATTCAGTTAAAATAATTTTTTATTATATTTATATATACAATAATTGAGTGAGTATCGATTTTATATTCATAAATAAATATAAAAATATTTTTGTGCATTGTACGGGAGGCAAATGCTAGTTAAATAAAAAACAAAAAAACAAACTCGAAATTATTGCTATTTGCTAACCTGCTAATTGGAATCAAATCCCAGTGTGCGTTGTGGCCCAAGCATAAGATCAATTGAGAATAATCATTATATTCGTCACTAAAAACGTGTCTCAATTTTCAACCAAAAAATAATTTAATAGAGGCAAAATGTATTGTATTTATCCATTCAAATCCTCAATTATACCTTTGCGTCAAACTCATGTGAAATCGATTTTATGGTAAAATTGTTTCCACAATAATATTACTTTAACATATAAATAATACTTTAATATTTTAAAGTATCATTTGTATGTTAAAATAGTATCATTATGAAGGCGGTTTCAACATAAAATTGATTTTACAGGAGATCACTTCATTGTATAATACCGAGCAGCCATATTTACTGATCTATACATATATAAATGCTGATGAATAAAAGAGATCGTATTGACTTCAAAATTTCATGTACAGAATTAATATAGTCAGTTTAGCGGAAATAATTCCATAAACACGATTTGAAACCAAAATTTATATTGTGCAAATTCTTTTTATCAATTTTCTAACATGAGCCCAATACTAGATTTGGCATACAACAAACTCCATAAATTGGGCCAGTCTCTTACACCGACCTCATTGCCAATTTTCACGGAAATGTCTTACCTACACCCTTCGCACTACACATCGCCGCTAGGATGCGGACACGTCGGCCCTTGAACAAACCATTCGGGTTGCCTTTATCTTCGACCAAACCGGTCCCGATTCTATTTCAATACCGCTTTGAGCTTAGGAATTGGTGTGTGGCTTGGATGAAGACATGTCAAACTATGGACTATATAGGTATGAAATAGCCAAATAGCTTTGAGGTATTTTTTAAAAACTTTTTCGTCTGAAGGATTATTTTGTACTAGTTTACTTAATTTGTTTCACAGTTTTTATTTTTCTGAAGAATCCATATTGAATATTGGGAGGAAATCTAAAATACCCACATTTTACAAACTACATTTCCCATATACCCACTTTTTGAAAATGATTTACCCCATACCCATTGTATTAATTTAATATTTTTTACCTGAAAAAAGCTGTGCGTAATGATTGGGCGTGTGATTTGCAGCGTGGATTTCGACGTACTGAGCGAATCCGTTAGTTATTCTTTACGCATAGTCAGAACTCTGCGCAATTAATATGCGCAGAGTTAATATTGAGCGCATAGTTGACTTTTACATAATTTGAGCATTGTTTGTATTACTATGCGGTGTATTTTTTTGATTTCCGCAGTGTTTCCAATTTGAATGCGCATTGTTTTAATAATTGGAAGTTAAGATTGAGATATGCGCATAGTTAAATAGTTGTTTATATTTTATTATTTTATAAATAATTGTGCATTGTTTTATAAATATTTTAAAATTGAGATGCGCATGTTTATATTGGTATGCGCATATAGTGTAATAAAAATTGAAAAAATCATAAAAATTGATATAATATTGTATGCGCATTTGATAATAATTGGTATGCGCATTGTTTTAAAATTGGTAAGCGCATTGTAATTAAAATTGAGCTGCGCATTTAATATTTTATACTTAGATATAAAATTAATTTAAAAAATTTAACTATGCGCATTAATAGTTAGATTAATGGTTAGATTAACTATGCGCATGGATAGTTAAATTTATACTATGCGCATGGTTTATGCGCATCTACTACATATGCGCATTAATATTTAAAATTTAACTATGCGCATTAACTATGCTCATTCAATTGAAATAGAACAATTTCTTATATTAAACTATGCGCACGCATAATTTAAACTATGCGCATAGTTTAAATTATGTGTGCGCATAGTTTAATCTAACAAATTGTTCTATGCGCATAAATTGTTACACTTATTAATCTAATTAACTATGCGCATAGTTCACTTTCACGCATAATTAACTATGCGCATAGTTCACTTTCACGCATAGTTACTTTCACGCATAATTAACTATGCGCATAGTTCACTTTCACGCATAATTAACTATGCGCATTAACTATGCTCACACTTATTAATCTAATTAATCTAAAAATAGTAATTCGAATAAATTGTTACACTTTCACGTGAAGAATCTTATCTGCAAAAAGTTATATGTGATGTACTATGTTTTCACAATTTATTCAAATTTCACGTGAATATTTTTAGGTATAGCAGCTATTTGATGTACAATGGCTTCAAAATAGATAATAATAATAGTAGTTCACGGGTGAATGTGTTACATTTCTTTGACCATTCATTTGTTGGGTGAATGTGTTAAAATAGATCAAATAATTTCTCCAACCTACGAACTCACAAAAAATTGGAAGGGAGCTGAGAAAAACTACAAGGAAAAGCTTGATCGGAACGAGGTATATTTTTCGCAATTTTGTAGGCAGAGTTGAATTTTATGGTCTTGCAATTTACTTGAATTTTTTAGTTGAAAACTTTACGGTATTTTATTGGGCATAGTTGAATTTTATTGAGCATAGTTTAAATTTGAGCATAGTTGAAAATGTGTAATCTATTGAGCATAGTTGAAAATGTTGAATCTATTGCGCGGAGTATATTATATTGAGCATTGAGCATAGTTCGAATTGAGCATAGTTTGAGTTGAGCATAGTTTTATTGCGCATAGTTTCTAATACGAGTATTGTGTTAACTTTGTTTTTTTAGATGACGGAGTGGAAGAATATTATTGTAAATTATGGAGGATATTGGAATGATATTCTTTACAATGGTGGGAGTGCAACATTTTGTTACATTCGAGCCGATAATATATGCATTTTGGAGTTGAGACAAAGTATTGACTATTATCTGGTTGCCAACTCTTTGAATCCAAGCTACGATCTGTATTATTTATCAAGAACTCGAAGTGGTAGGCTGATCCGGTCTCTGTTAAGCAACGATGAACAACTTTTCCGATTATGCACCACTGAGGTCGAGCCACAGGTTTATGTGACTTTGAAAGAGAGCATTTTTCCACCGCCGCAGCAAGAAGTGTATCGACCTTCAGTGGATATACCTTCTTCTTCCACTTCATTCGATCATTCCATCGTAGACCAGATGAGAGGATTTGATTGGTTTTCGGATTCAACTCCTAATTCAACCATGAATCATCACACTATGAGATCTGTTGGGGATGATGACGTTGATGATGATGAGTACGTCCCATCAACAGATTCTGATGGGGATGATGAAGAGGAAGAAGAAGCAGATGAGCGGGAGTCAGCTCGAGTGGATTATGGAACATTTGCAGAGCATATTGCGTGGATACGCCGTGAGGGTGGAATTGGCGAGCTTATGGCGATGATAATGCAAACAAACCCACGAGGACTGTCTAAAGATTTAGGCCCAGAAGCATCGCAGTAGTTGAGGAATTGGTTAGTTCCGGTTAATCCAGAATATTTTACAGAGAATCTTTTTGCTGGTAGACTTGCTGACATACCAAATCTCGACGAACTAACTGAAGGTTCGATATTCGAAAGCAAAGAACTTTTCAAGCTAGCTGTTGGCTTGTGGCATTTGGAACATCGAGCAGAATTAATCATTCCTCGTTCCGACCTGGATAGGATTACTTTCAAATGCAAATATCGGAATCGGTGTCCATTTCAGTTACGAGCCACTCAGCAGGGATCTTTTTGGTTTATTCGCAAGTTTGGGCCTGCGCATACTTGCATTGGGGACATGGTAAACACTGGTGTGCGAAAGTTCCATGCTCGAGTCATCGCAGCACATATTGCGAAAAAAATGCGTGAGGATGGTGAAATCGTGAAGACGAGGACTATTATGGCCGACCTACAGCGGGAATATGGTGTGAATATCAGTTACAGGTCGGTTACTATGATCGCCGCTACTAGAGGATGAAGATGTAGTAGGTGGCCGAACACGCTTTTCCCTAGCTCGTCCACGAGAACCCCCTCCGCGGGAGGATGAACTCCGCGCCCGTCTATCCATCCCTGTCGCGGGCAAATCATGCGCATGAATAGGTATATCATGCAGAGACACTTCTTCCTCCTGTACAATGGTGTCATGCAATGGCACTTCATATTCTTGTTCTGGCTCTTCACCTTGGATAGGGATGTCCTGAAAATCCTGATTATGGCCTTCGTTATACTGTGCCCCCATATAAATTCCAATGGTAGACAAGTAGTACATAGTGGTGACTTCAAATTCATCTGGGACCAACTCCAATCTCTCTTGCTCCTACATAAATGCCCAATTATAAAAATAGATTAATTATGCAATATATGATTGAATTATGTTAATTACTTATGTATGGTGCCACATTTCAGCAATTAAATGGAAGAAAGTACCTCTTTCAAAAAAAAATGCCCAATAAATCAAACAAACAAAATGAGCATTATATAATTATAAGAAAGTGAAGTAAAATGCGCAACATAGCATTAGATTCCATTAAAATATTTATACTTAAAGATATTCCATTAGATTAATATTTACTAAAATATTTATACTTAGAGATACAATGATTCAAAAAAATTAAACTATGCGCATATAAATATGGTGTTATGCGCATTCTTAAATAGAGTAAATATGAATGCACATTCTCTTTAAATAGAATAAATATCTTAGATTAATGCTTATTAAATATCTTAGATTAATGCGCATTCAAATTTAGTTGAATTTCAAAATTCAAAATTCAACTATGCGCATTTGGCAAAATTCAACTATGCACATTTCAAAATTCTCTTAACCATTTCAAAATTTAATAATGCGCATTGTTATAAAATTAAACTATGCGCATAGCTTTCGAAATAGAAGAAATTAAACTATGCGGATTGTTATAACTATGCGCATTGTTATAAAATTAAACTATGCGCACCGCATTCAATTTAAATAGAAGAAATAGCTTAGATTAATGCTTATTAAAATATTTATCCTTACATATAAAATGATTAAAAATATTTTAATGTCCAACAAATCATTAAAACAACTCACAAATTAATAACATTATAATGTCATTTTCTTTTAATTAAACAAATTAAAAGAACCTCATTATCGTAGTAACCAAATAAACCAATTTAATATAACAACTCACATATAAAATAAATACTTATAGAATAAGCACTTAGTACCTCTTTCTTGAAAAATGACTGTAAATCCTTCCTACCCGGTCTACTCCGAAACTTCCACTTCAAACATCGAGGGTGAGCAAACTCAGCAACATACTTGCCAACCACATTACCAAAGTCGGGCATGATCTCAAGCGACCACACGTGCAACGCCCAAACAGGTCCATAGAATTTATAATTTTTTTTTGGCATGCACTTTGTTGTGTTATGGCACAACAAATTATAACTATACTCCCCCCACGGAAATTGGTTAAATGCATCAAGATCATCCACTAACGCCCAAACCCAATTTGCAATTGATTTATCGGTCTCGTAACCTACCAGCATTCCATATAGGACTATAATGTAGGCAATCTTCAGGTGTAAACTTCCATCCTCATCATCAATAGTAAAATTATTAAAAAGATCAACGATAAAAGACACTTTAACATGCGTCTGACCACCACTAAATTTACTGAACACTTCCACTTCATCCAAATCATGATTACGTGACATATCAAAATTAAAATCACCAAATTTAAGACCAGTCACCAAAGCATAATCTCTCCTAGAAAAATGCACCCGGGTATTATTCAATAAAAAATATAGACCATCCTCGTTCGACTTAATTTGACGAGACACTAAATGATGCACGGCCATTGCACATTTTGGACCAGGATTCCAATCCAAGAAATGTCCAAAACAACCATTTAAAAATCTATCTAATAGTTCTTGACCACCTTTTTCTATTAAAATTCTCTTAACCATTTCTAAATACTTGATTTTGTAATAAGTGCCCACGTCGGACGTTACATTGATAGTGCTTGGTCTCCTCAGAGTAAGAGGCCCCTGTTACAAAGCAAATAATATTTAAATATCAAGTTTTATGACAAAAAAAAAATTAACAACAACAATTCGCAATTAACATTGTATGCGCAATTTCTTCATTGCGCATACAATTGAAATTGTGCAAAATTCAATTGCGCATACATTTGAATTTTGCACAATTTCATTTGTATGCGCAAAATTCAATTTCAATTATGCGCATTTCAACTATGCGCATTTCGTGAATTATGCGCATTCATTTTAATTTGTGCGCATTCAATTTCAAAATTCAACTATGCGCATTTTTGGTGAATTATGCGCATTAAATTTCAAAATTCAACTATGCGCATAATTCAATTTACAACTATGCGCAACTATGCGCACAATTTCTTCATGATCTCGATTTACAACTATGCGCACAATTCAATTTACAACTATATGGAGTATTTTACAAAAATGGAGTATTCAATTTACAACTATGCGCACTATATGGAGTATTCAATTTACAACTATATGCGCACAATTCAATTTACAAAAATGCGCATCAAATAATGCGCATCCAACAAATAATGCGCATCCAACAAAATTCACCAACAAATAATGCGCATCCAACAAATAATTTACCAACAAATAATGCGCATCCAACAAAATTTAACTATGCGCATTTGGTGAATTACTAGAACTCACACAACACACAAATCAACTCAAAAAAAATTAGAGAAATTATCCAACTATGCGCCGGTGCATAAATTAGATTCACGCAAAGTACAACAAAATAGAGAAATTACTACTAAAACCTCACCTCCGCCGGTGCTTCCATCTTTTCCGGCGATGCAGAGAACGAGAGCTTTGATTTTGTACTCAAAAAACCCCAACTATGCGGATGAAATGGGTAGAGATATTAACTATGCGGATGAAATGGGTAGAGATATTGGGGGCACTTCAAATTCAAGACATAATAATGACAAATTTATCTACCCATAACTGTTCCCCATAAATTCGGTCAAATGGAGTGAATATTGTGTCAGCACACATGTTAAAAGTAGACATAGATATTGGGGCAGTGTACGGTTAATTAATAAAATATTAACATGGGCATTGAGTAAATTGTTTGAATAAAGTGGGTATAGGGTAAATGTGTTACTACAAACTTGGGTACTTTTATATATTACCACTTGAATATTTGTGTCCTCCTCTTTCTTCAGTGCGGGAACATCAACCTTGAACACATGGGCCTCTGTCGTCTCTTTCCAGTTGATGCGGGCGTCGGCCATCGGCTCACCGCGGTAGTCTCACGGGCGGTGGAGGGGAGGTTGGAGAGAAGAAATCCCTCGAAGGGATCCCATATATCGAGGCAGAATGGATTGCAGATGTTGTTGCGGCAACTGCCGAAGAAGCTCAGAATCACTAGACATTTTTCGCTTTCTATTTTGGTTGTTAATGAATCTTCAGCCAAGACGAGGAAGGAAGAGCTGGGTGGGTGGAGGTTGAAGGGGGAAATGCAGTACAGGCGACGGCGAGAGTAATCGGACGGCAGGGGACACGGGTCAGCGAAGTTACAGGATGAAGAAGAGAAAGAGAGAGAGATTTACAGAAGAGAGAGAAAGAAAGAGAGATTTACAGAATAGAGAGATTTAGAGAAGAGAGAGAGTTCACGTCTCTGTAGTGGATAGGAGAGGAGAGAGAGTATTTAAAATCTATTTTTTAAATAAAATATTATTAATACTAAACTATAGGATTTATGTAAATTAATGGTAATGTATATATATGTACATACGAGTATATCTATAATAATTATTCTCTTATATTTCTAATGATTTATACTTACATCAGATTTAGCATATATTTTAATTATTAATTAATCCTATTTATTATGAAATTTTATTTTACGTATATAATATATACCTTGAATAACTAGTTTGTTTTTTAAGCAATTCATGAAAATTTAAATTTATGTAGTTATTTAGAAATTTCATCAATGCAATAAAATTTGAATGAAATGGTATGAATGAGTTCGAAGTTAATGGTACTCAATTAATTTAGACTGTATATCTTAAGTTGCAATTAAATTATTTCAAACAGATTACAAGAAAACAAAAATTATTGATAAAAAAAATAATAAAAATATATTCCCACAAAGCAGGAAAAATGCAATAATAACTTATTTATATTTCAAGCGTAGATAGATATGCATGTAATAGAAAAATCAAGTGTACGTAACATTAACATTGAGGATTT
Organism: Salvia miltiorrhiza; assembly: GCF_028751815.1. NCBI lineage: Eukaryota > Viridiplantae > Streptophyta > Magnoliopsida > Lamiales > Lamiaceae > Salvia > Salvia miltiorrhiza. The sequence goes on from NC_080392.1 coordinate 41,726,892, forward strand.
TCTCAATTTAAATTGGAAATTTCGTGTAAATAGAAATAGGGGAATTTCACCGATTCGACTTGAAATATAATTTCATCGAACTAGTATTTACACCTATATATATATATATATATATATATATATATATATATATATAATTGATATCAACTCATTATAATATTTATAAATATAATGAAAAAATAATTGTAACTGAATATATGGATACTAAAAATAAATTGAGGTAAATTGAGAATACCGCTGAGTAAATTGAAATACTGTCGGGTAAATTGATGATACCGTCGGGTAAATTGAGAATACCGCCGGGTAATTGAGAATACCTATGGCTAAATTGAGAATACCTATGGCTAAATTGAATTCTCAAATCCTCAATTGGATTTTCACTAATCTAACTTGAATTCTCAAGTTCCCGATTGGATTTTTACTAATCTAACTTGAATTCTCAAATCCCCGATTGAATTTTCACTAATCTAAATTGAATTCTCAAATCCCCGATTGGATTTTCACTAATCTAACTTGAATTCTCAACTCCCCAATTCGATTTTCACTAATCTAACTTGAATTCTCAAATTCTCAATTGGATTTTCATTAATCTAACTTGAATTCTCAAATCCCCAATTGGATTTTCACTAATCTAACATAAATTCTCAAGTTCTCGATTGGATTTTCATTAAACTAACTTGAATTCTCAAATCCCCGATTTAACTTTCACTAATCTAACTTGAATTCTCAAATTCCCAATTGCATTTTCACTAATCTAACTACAATTCTCAATTCCCCAATTAAATTTTCATTAGTCTAACTTGAATTCTCGATTCCCCAATTGGATTTTCATTAATCAAACTTGAATTCTCACGTTCTCGATTGGATTTTCACTAATCTAACTTGAATTCTCAAATCCCCAATTGGATTTTCACTAATCTAACTTGAATTCTCAAGTTCTCGATTGGATTTTCACTAATCTAACTTGAATTCTCAAATTCCTAATTGGATTTTCACTAATCTAACTACAATTCTCAATTCCCCAATTGAATTTTCATTAGTCTAACTTGAATTCTCAACTCTCCAATTGGATTTTCATTAATCAAACTTGAATTCTCAAGTTCTCGATTGGATTTTCACTAATCGAACTTGAATTCTTAAATCCTCAATTGGATTTTCACTAATATAACTTGAATTCTCAACTACCCAATTGGATTTTCACTAATCTAACTTGAATTCTCAAGTCCCCAATTGGATTTTCATTAATCAAACTTGAATTCTCAAATCCCCAATTGGATTTTCACTAATTTAACTTGAATTCTCAAATCCTCAATTGGATTTTCACTAATCTAACTTGAATTCTCAATTCCCCAATTCGGTTTTCACTAATCTAACTTGAATTCTCAAATCCCCAATTGCATTTTCACTAATCTAACTTGAATTCTCAAATCCCCAATTGGATTTTCACTAATCTAACCGGAATTCTCAATTCCCCAATTGGATTTTCACTAATCTAACTTGAATTCTCAAGTTCTTGATTGGATTTTTACTAATCTAACTTGAATTCTCAATTCCCCAATTGGATGTTCATTAATCTAACCTGAATTCTCAAATCCCCAATTGATTTTCACTAATCTAAGTTGAATTCTCAAGTTCTTGATTGGATTTTTACTAATCTAACTTGAATTCTCAAATCCCAATTGGATTTTCACTAATTTAACTTGAATTCTCAAATCCTCAATTGCATTTTAACTAATCTAACTTGAATTCTCAAATCCTCAATTGGATTTTCACTAATCTGACTTGAATTCTCAAGTTCTTGATTGGATTTTTACTATTCTAACTTGAATTCTCAAATCCCCAATTGGATTTTCACTAATTTAACTTGAATTTTCAAATTCCCAATTGCATTTTCACTAATCTAACTTGAATTCTCGAATCCCCAATTGAATTTTCACTAATCTAACTTGAATTCTCAAGTTCTTGATTGGATTTTTACTAATCAACTTGAATTCTCAAATCCACAATTGGATTTTCACTAATCTAACTTGAATTCTCAATTCCCCAATTGGATTTTCATTAATCTAACCTGAATTCTCAAATCCCCAATTGGATTTCACTAATCTAACTTGAATTCTCAAGTTCTTGATTGGATTTTTACTAATCTAACTTGAATTCTCAATTCCCTAATTGGATTTTCACTAATCTAACTTGAATTCTCAATTCACCAATTGGATTTTCATTAATCTAACTTGAATTCTCAAATCCCTAATTGGATTTTCACTAATCTAACTCGAATTCTCAGTTCCCCAATTGGATTTTCAATAAGCTAACTTGAATTCTCAAATCCCCAACTGGATTTTCCCTAATCTAACTAGAATTCTCAATTCCCCAATTGGATTTTCACTAATCTAACTTGAATTCACAAATTCTCAGTTCGGTTTTCACTAATCTAACTAGAATTCTCAATTCCCCAATTGGATTTTCATTCATCTAACTTGAATTCTCAAATCCCCAATTAGATTTTCACTAATCTAACTGGAATTCTCAATTCCCCAATTGGATTTTCATTGATCTAACTTGAATTCTCAAATTCATGTATGATTTCATGAAAATAAATTGGGGATTCTCAAATTCAAATATGATTTGATGAAATATTGATTAGGGGATTCTCAAATTCTTTATTAATTTATGGAAATGAATTGGAGATTCTCAAATTCAATGATGATTTGATGAAATTGATTGGGGATTCTCAAATTCAAGTATGATTTTATGAATTTGATTAGGGGATTCTCAAATTCATGTATGATTTCATGAAAATGAATTGGGGATTCTCAAATTCAAGTATGATTTCATGGAAATAAATTGGGGATTCTCAAATTCAATGATGATTTGATGAAATTGATTAGGTGATTCTCAAATTCAAGTATGATTTCAAGGAAATGAATTGGGGATTCTCAAATTCAATGATGATTTGATGAAATTGATAAGGGGATTCTCAAATTGAATGATGATTTGATGAAATTGACCTAGGGATTCTCAAATTCAAGTATGATTTCATGAAAATGAATTGGGGATTCTCAAATTCAATGATGATTTGATGAAATTGATCAGGGGATTCTCAAATTAAAGTATGATTTGATGAAATTGATTAGGGGATTCTCAAATTCATTGATGATTTCATGGATATGAATTGGAGATTCTCAAATTAAAGTATGATTTGGTTGCATTTATTGCGTTTTTTTTTTTGTTATTTACGGGAGTAGTGATGTGATTTAATTAGCATTTGTAAGTAGTAACCTCATTTGTAAGTCCAATTTGATATCAAAGTGGAAGATTGCGAATACCGTCGGGTAAATTGAAAATACCGTCGGATTAATTGAGAATACCGCCGGAAAAATTATAGAATACCGCCGGCCAGCATTCTGAACTATTCCGACGGTATAGTCAAACACCATGACGGTATTCTCATTTTTTCGACGGTATTATCACACATATTTAAGTCTCATAACTTTTATGTGACGTTTCTATTAATTATTAGGGTATTTTGACAAAATACTCGTATGCTAAATAATTATACCTTGAGGAAATTTTAGAATACCACCGTGAAAATTGAGAATATCGTCGTGGTGTGTAATTATACCGTCGGAATAGCGGCTGGCGGTATTCTATATTTTTCTCGGCGGTATTCTCAATTTGTCCGACGGTATTATCAAATATTACGACGGTATTATAAAATAAACCAATGAGATACTGGTAAACCTTAAGAATATGTATCAACGCATTACAGTAAACACAATTAGAATGTAGAATTACACCACACACGCATTCATCTTGCACTAAGTAAGGACAACTGGGCCGTGTATGCAATCTCGCTCCATACAAACTACATGAGTTTGATTAGTGAAAAATCGATTGGGGATTCTCAAATTCGTGTATCATTATTGGCAAATCGATTGAGAATTCTGAAATTTGAGTATGATTAGTGGCAAATCGATTGGGGATTCTCAAATTTCGAGTTTGATTAGTCTAACTTCTAATATTGAATTTTAATATTGAATCAAAATACATTTCACAAACTTTTGGGAAAAAAATATCCTATTATACTAACTAGTACGATATCTCGTGCGATGCACGACGAGTATTGAAATTAAACGACATCAATTACTCAATAAAATCTTGAATTTGAAAACATAAATTTTCAACTTTATATAAAATGTAATGATAATTATAGATATTAAATAATTAAAGTATAATTCTCATATTATAATTCTAAATTATAAACTTAGAATTGACATGAATTAGTTAAATTAGTTAATGGTTCACTAATAGTGATGGTCATTCTTATGTTAAAGTACGATTCCCATATTATAATTCTAAGTTATAAACTTAGAATTGAGATGACTTAGCTCAATTAGTTAATGTTTCACTAATGGTGATGATCATCCTTAATTTAAAATATGATTCTCAACTTATAACTCTAAGTTATAAACTTAGAATTGAGATAAATTAATTCAATTAGTTAATATATGATTTACTAATAGTAAGGGGCATTTTTATACTATAGTAGGATTCTCATATTATATTAATCTTTATATATAAAAAAAACAAAGTAAATGTCATTTAATTCAATTGCAAAGATATAATTGGAAATTGAGTAAAAAAATTATAAAACAACTTAACAAACTGACGACTACTACTTCCTACAAAACCATGCCTTTTTCCTTTTTTTAAGGTACAACTCATTGTTTTCATTTAATTGAAAATTTTGTTTTAAATGTAGTCAATTGTTCTTATATATATATATATATATATATATATATATATATATATATATCAAAATGTACTAAGTTGTAAATTCCTTCTCACTTCTCAACACATTTGAGCTTCTCAATTGAACTTTACCATATATATATATATATATATATATATATATATATATATATATATATAACAAAATTAATTATTATATATCTCTAAATAAACTCAAAAAAAATTAATTTTTTATTTTCTTATTTTTCTTTATTTATTTATTTATGATACTTTGATTATTATATTATCCATTTAAAATTAATTTAATTTATAAAATATATGAATAAAACAAAATAACATTACTACAAAAAGACATCAAATTACAAATTATAGTCTATTTGTGCATGTCACATGTTGTGCATATTTTTATCAGATTAAATCAATAAGTATAAAATATTCGTATATATTACTCGAGTCTAAAATTGCATAAATAATTTACATAAAAAAAATTCTAAAAATATGTTATCAGATCTTATTATTTTCTTAATTTTTATTTTTATTTTCAATATTTATTTCATCATCAAATAAATGAAAATTAAATTCAAGATTCAATAATCCAAATTTTATTGAATCAAAAGTTATAAGAGATAAAGAAAATCTTACATGTTTTAATTAATTTGTTCAAAATTAGTGTTGCTTTCTAAATATGACAACTATTTTTTTTATTAATGTATCTATTTTTTTATTTTTTTTAATCTCTGATAGGTATTAAATTAAGTTTGAATGTCTTTACGTGTTTATTAATATGTCAAAATTATGTGTTGAAATACGATAATGAAATCAAATTATGTGGGGATTCAGAAACTAGAGATAGATTACATGAAATCAAAGTGGGGACTATAAAATTGAATTTAAATAAAATCGAATTGAGGACTATGAAATTAGAGTTACATTACCTGAAATCGAATTGGGGACTATGAAATTTGAGTTAGATTACATGTAATCGAAATGTGGACTATGAAATTTGAGTTAGATTACATTAATTCGAATTGAGGATTATGAAATTTGAGTTATATTACACAAAATCGAACTGAGAAACATGAAATTTGAGTTATATTACACGAAATCGAATTGGAGATTAAGAAATTAGAGTTAGATTGCACGAATTCAAATTGGGGATTGTGAAATTGGAGTTAGATTACATGAATTCGAATCGGAGATTATGAAATTGGAGTTAGATTACATGAAGTCGGATTGAGGACTATGAAATTGGAGTAAGATTAGATGAAGTTAGAGTTAGAATACATAAAATCAAATTGAGGATTACGAAATTGTAAAACTCAACTAATTATAAATGATTTAATATGTGTATCAAATTAAAAGTCACAATAAGAGTTTTAATTCATTTATTTTATTTAAATATTTAATTTAAAATGTAAATATTTATTTATTCAAATATTTAATTTTTTTAAAAAAAACATCTCTCCACTCTCATCTTTTTTTTTTGAATGAACCTATTCTACAATTCTTTTTTATTAGAAATATAAGAGAATGATTATTAAAGATATACTCGTATGTATATATATACATTACCACTATATATATTAATTTACATAGATATAGTTTAGTATTAATGGAGACCTGCATTCAAAATTCCATAAATATAGCTTAGTGGACACATAGGAACAATTTACTCATGCACTAGTTCCAAGTCAAAACTCAAAATCATTCTCAGCAAATGATTCTATGAACCGACGGTATTATAAAACCAAATAACGGTCTGGTTATCGAAAAGTTGAATTCCCATGGGTTTAAATGGTGCGACACGTGTTATAATCGCAACGGCGATGTGTAGTGCGTTGGGTGTAGGTTAGACTCTTCCAATTTTCACAATGTTTCAACTTCATTTGATTTTTTTATTGAATAAATTTGCTTTAATCAAGTCAACTTTGAACGATTTAGTTTAATTTTTAAATACGTGTTTGTTGTTTTTTGTTTTTTGTTTTGTTCCTTCACACTCCCTACGATCCAATTTTTTAGTAGTATTTAACTTTTCTTTTTTGACAATCTCACATTTTAGTATATATTCATGAAAGTTTAAGAAGAAACGTAATTTATACTGAACAAAATGCATCGAATTAAAATATACTAGTATCACACTATTTTTTAAATATGAAAAAAAAAAAAAAATCCAAACACCCCACCAAGGATGTTTTCCAAACCTCCTCAAAAAAAAAGGGGGATGTTTTCAAAGAAAGTTGTGAGATCTATTTCGAATTGTCGGCTATATTTATTTACTATATAAGTCTGGAATAATCAAAAGTTTGTATTTCAAGAGAATTAGTATAAAATAATTTATAGTAGTAATTTTCTACTTTTTCTCCTCTTGGGAAAAAATAAAGGTTATTAAAATTTGAGAGCACTTCCAGCAGATCACCTAAATGCATCACTAACTCTAAATTTAGGCTAAAACAATTGAAAATGAGATAAAAAATGCATCCAGCAGATCCCCTAAATTGGATGGGGCCCACAAAAAATTTTACACCCACCTAAATTCAATCTTAAATTTACACCCACCCTAAATTTATTTTAAGCTTATAATTAGTAGGGCCCACACATAATTATTATTTTTATGTAGAAAATAGGAGATCTGGTGTATTCATTTATAAAATCGAGATCCTAAAATTAAATAGTGAAGCTTTAGGGAGGAATATAGGAGCATAATTTTGGGATTTCGCTCGTATTATTCTGCTTAAGCTACAGGTATTCTTAATTAATTTTGAAATATTTAGTATTAACAAGAAACAAATACAGATGAAATAAAAGAGATCGAGGTTGGTTTAAGCCTGAAAGCTCAGCCTCACAAGTTATACCAGATACCGGACTCTCTCCCTCTCTCTCTCTCTCACACACACACACGTCGGATCGATAGGTAAGCCGTAATCGATCGCCTCTGTTTTCTTTTCACTGCTTCTTGGATCATAAATTGATGTGTGGTAGTTTTTGTTTCTTTGATTGTTCCATATTTTTTTCATGCTGAAGATTCGAGTTACTTGTTTATGAGTTTCTAACAGTGTTTATAGTTGTCGATTCGATTAGTTCAATCATGGAGATCTGCTATTTCAGCTGGTTAGGTCTTCAGTTAACCGAGAATGTAATTTTAGTGATGATTTTATGGCGGATATTTACCTTTCGAATTATTTCATTGAAAAGGAAATTGGGATTTATGACTCTGTTGATAGGCTGTTGTGAACCTTAGAGTAGTTCTTTATTTCATTTGAAGATTGAGGATTGCAGATTGGATCTTGTGGGTTTGAGATGAATGGCTAAAAAAAATCCCATAAGAATTGATGCAAATTTGGATATTGTGATTCTTCCAATTTTCACTTGGCTGACCTAGGTTAAGTTTAAACCTTTGAAGAATCGGGGGTGTTTGGCTACTTTAGAATTGTGATTCTTCTAATTGTTCACTTTAGAGATTGGCTTACATTCAATGATTTCCATTAAACAGTCTTAACACAATATTCAGATCTGGGATAGAGGAGACGTTTTATGAGTTATGAAATCAATGAAAGTGCTGATAGATAAATTCCACCAGATTTTCAAAATCCAGCTACAACTGAGTATATTATTTAGTAGGATATTACTTCTGAAAACCTCAAGATAACCCAACTACAAGAATAGCTCCCAGTTTACAATGTCTTTTGAAATCTAAGTCTTCAATCTCGTATAAAGAGTGTACTGAGCCATATATCTCTTAGGAGCGTAGAAATGGGATGCAGTTAAATAGTTGTCCTGTGTTTGAAATATGATTGAGAAGAAGTGATAAATTAGCTTCATTTCTGTGTTACAGGGCTCCTCTGAGTAGTTCGTCAATTGGAGGTTAACGATGAGTCGTTCAGAAACTATTATCTTCGTTTAAAGAGACTAGATCCTCTAAGTTTCTGTTCCGGGAGGCTAAATGTACCCCAATTATACTTTGAGAAGCTAATTGCAACCTGTTGCCCTCTTTTTGTCCTTTAGTACTTACTTTGTTTTCACTAATAAGTTGATATCTGGAAGGAGAATGCTGAACAACTTGATGATAGTGCGTGTTGCCATAGAAATATTTATAGATTTGATTTAAAATTTCTGTAAAAAGATATGCTTTTTTAAAGAGGCTGATACTTTGTTTGCTAAATTGGGCTTTTCGCTTTCCCTGCCTTTTATGCAGTGTTATTGGGTGGAGTCTATACCAGAGATGTAAAATGCTTGTTTTGTAGTGGTCCTAGCTAGCTCCAACATGTGGAATTTTGCATCCAACTGTCTGGCTGGAACTAGAGGGCTCAAGAATGATGTGCTGAAGCCAACACAAAATTCAATGGATTGCTCTGATGACGATGTTTCTTCCCATACTAGTAGAGAAGAAGGTTTGGAATGTCCGATATGCTGGGAATCTTTCAACCTTGTTGAAAACATACCATATGTTTTGTGGTGTGGACACACACTATGCAAAAACTGCATCCTAGGACTACAACTGGCTGTTGTGAAATTTCCCACTCTTCCTCTTCAGCTCCCACTCTTCATATCCTGCCCCTGGTGCAACCTCTTATCACTTCGTCTAGTTTATAGGGGGAACCTGAAATTTCCTCGTAAGAACTTCTTTCTTCTGTGGATGCTTGAGAGCATGAACGGTGATAGAGGGAAACCTCATTCCACCAACTGTGGGGATCATCAGGGGGTCTGTCCATCTAGCACGAGATTGATGGGGAATACCGAGAGAAGCGCCAATTATTTCCATCTTTCCGAACAATCAGGTTCAAGTCATGATGTAAGTCAGTTCAATAGTTATCATCCCTTGGAAAGGCTGCATTTGTCCCTCAGGAAGTCCCTTGTTTTCTTCGTTCATCTGACAGCCAAATTTCCCCTGGTCATCTTTTTTCTTCTCATCATATTGTATGTAATACCAGCCAGTGCTGCCATCTTGGCACTGTACATAGTCATCACAGTCGTCTTCGCCCTTCCATCCTTCCTCATTCTGTACTTTGCTTATCCGAGCTTGGATTGGCTCGTGAGAGAGATTGTCACTTGAGAAATCCTCTCCTCGTTTTCCTTTTGCTCTATGGAATCCATCTCTCTTTGAATCTTTCACAATGCCAAGTCAATAATACTGTTTCAGGTTCTGGAAGGTTCAACAACCTCCCAGATTGCTGAGTTAGTGTTTATCTCTGTAGCAGCTCCATGAGTAGCTGTGCAGTTCTTCTTACAGGTACCCTTTTGTTTAAAGGTCATTCGAGCTTTTCTTGGGAATAGGGTCTGGGTTAGTTCAGCGCCAGAGGTGCTCGAACAACGGCTCGAGGCATTTTCTAGAAGTGTCATCTGTGTATATATTTGTGGATGGTGGTTTTAGCCATGAATGATGGCTGATTTTGACAATGGACTCTCTCTCTCTTTATTTATGGTTTTCTCAACTTATTACCTCTATTTGGGACTCTACATGTACTCAATTATTTATTGTGTACATAAGTTAGGACAATTCTCTCAGTTTAGAGCTAGTGCTTTGCTATTTCTTTTCTTAAAGTTTAGATGGAGCTTCATTGCAAGCATGATTCTAGTACGGTTTGTAAATGAGTCAAGTGGAACAATTTGATGTTTGTAGCATGATTCAAGCATAATTTACTTATTTAGCTATTTTTCTGAGCCTAGCCTGTTACATTTAATGTTAACTTTGTTAAGATAGAATGAAATGTATATTTAATAAAACAAAAACAAAAAAAACCTAAATTGAGCTCAAATTCAGACCAAATCCTTGAATTTCCCTTTGTTACCGTGGTGTTAGATTTTTTTATGCTCGTCGTGAGGCTAATAGAACTGCTCATGGTTGACTAGATTTGCTTTTTTTTTGTTTGGCTTTCAAATATTGTCTTTCTGATTTGGACTAATAAGAGTATATCTTCATCCTAAAAAAAAAAAAGCTATGCAATCTCCATCAACTTCGTTGCCATAATTTAAGACGATAGCGACGACATATTATTGAAGTTTATATGACTAAATTATAAAATAAATAGTATCTGGAAAATTCATGGAATTGAACAGGTAAATTATTGTCGTCCACATACTACAAAGTATACAATCCATAACTAAGGTCTCCTCTTATAAAAATAATAGTAAAACAAAATAAACAGGAAATCGAAATAGAAAAATAAAAAGAATTCCAACTAGGATATCCCGCCACGTGTCGAAAACTGAACCTCTTCTGGTCCTAAAATCCACCCCTGCAATTGTAATCCTTTTTCACGGTGGTCGAGTGAGCTTCTTCAACTACTTCGTTGTCGGAATTAAGAAATGGCGGCGGCGGCTTTTGCTGTTCCGATACCGAAATCTTCTCAATTGGCTTCTCGAGAACTCAATACTGCCTTTCTCAGTTGCTCGCCGTTGAAGGCCCTCTGTTTTCACCCCAAATTCAGAAGAAGCAAAGAACTCAGTTTGGTGGTGGCCGCCGCCGCCGCAGACAGCGGCGGAGGTGGAGGAAGGTTTTACTTCAACTTTACTGGGTTCCCATTCCCCCTCGGCCCTTTTCTCAACCGCCAAACTTTGAGATACGAGGTTAGTGCTGCTGTTTTTGCTCGTGTGGTGGCTTATTCAAGAATTTTATTTGGATGTCTACAAATAAAAGAGCTAATTTTGATTAATTTACAACAAAATGGTTTGCGATGCTACTATTTGATTGAGACATACCGTAGATAATGCTTTAATTGGTAGGATATATAGAAGTGTATAGTTGGGTTTGATTAGAGATCATGGCCTCATTCCAAAATTCTTAGGTTATTGAAGCTTACGCAACAGACTTAGATTGTTCACGAACAAGATTTTTAGTTTAAAGATATGGCACATACATTAGGGGGCGTTCACTTTGAAGGATTAGCCTTGATAGATAAAAATAGTAAGGCTAGTTTACTTTGATGGATTAAAACTTTGGGATATCCCAAGGCCCTTGATTATTTCTATATTATTTAAGCTAGTTTTGCTTGATTCTTATCTCATTCAAAGGGCGGGATTGGAGAAATCCTACTACCCTTGTGGATAAAAATACTCAACCATGCATCTCATCAATCATGTACAGTAAACGCCCCCTAGATATTTTGAGGATTGATGAATCATGTGTAGAAGTGAGAAGAAAAGAGGTGATGTTGAATGAAATATAAGTGTGTTTATCTGTTAGAATTTCAGGCAGTGAAAGATGCAATATGGTTATTTGAACAAGAGCAAGCACTTGGTTTCAGCAGTGTGTCAACAAACATTCGTATGACCGTTATCAAGCTCAAATCTGGTGGATTATGGGTTCATGCCCCTATTGCTCCAACTAAAGAGTGCATTCAGGTAATCACCGACAACGACATCCTCGTTTTTCTTCTGATGATGATATTGATGGCAAATGTTGCTCGTGCTTGTCTCCTTGCTTCACAGCTAGTGAAAGAGTTAGGTGCTCCCGTGGAGTATATTGTCCTTCCCACGTTTGCATACGAGCATAAGATATTTGTTGGCCCGTTTTCAAGGCAGTTCCCTCGAGCTCAGGTGTGGGTGGCACCAAGGCAGTGGAGCTGGCCACTCAATTTGCCCCTCGAGTTTTTTGGAATTTTTCGTGCCAGAATATTGGAAGATGAGGATTTGTCAACCCCGTGGGCTGATGAAATCGAGCAGAAAGTTTTGAGCTCTCCTGAAGTTGGTAGTCCACTTATTCTATTGTTTGTGGAATCAAGTCATGTTAAGACATAGTGTTATATATATGTATATATGTACTCTTGTTGTCAGGAATCGGACCGTATGTTGAGGTGGCATTCTATCATAAGCGCACAAGGACGCTGCTGGTAACAGATGCTGTGATATACGTTCCCAGGCAGCCGCCTGAATGTATTAGCAAGGAGTCGTTACTATCATCTGCAAAGAACGGTTTGGCTGTCAAGATTCTTAGCAAGGGAAGAGAAGTACGCGAGGAGCCAGTTGTTGACAACAATATTAACAGACAGAAAGGTATCCAATGCATTCCGACTTAGTTGTTAGTGATTGCCCTGAAATGAAACGAGCCATTTAACTCGAAGGCTAACATACATTACTAGGCCCTGTTGAGGTGATGATGAGCTCATTCATTTTGTTCGGTGCAGGATGGGAAAGAATGGTCCTCCAGATCTTGTTCCTTGGCCCCTCGAATCTGTTGGAGCCGAATGCTAGCTTCTCTCAAATGTCACAGAAGTTGATCGTCTCACCCATCGTGAAAACTCTAGTCTTCAACAAAGTTCCTGAAAAGGCAAGTCAGTAGATGTTTTGTGTGAAATAGGTATAAATATGTGATTTGATGCAGCATTTATAAAGCTACAGTTGTGTCATATCTTTTCTGCTACATGTATATAACATAACTCATCGTGTTTTCTGAAATTCGCTCTTTCTTTATGTGATATATACACTTGAAAAACACAAGAGTAAGCTATATTTTGAGACTGTGTGTTTCTTGGGGATTTCAGGTTAGAGATTGGATAGATAGGATCTCGAGGGACTGGAGGTTCAAGAGGATAATTCCAGCACATTTTGCTGGCCCGATAAACGCAAGTAGATCCGAGTTCTTAGCAGCATTTGGCTTTCTTGATGATCTCTTGGGTGAAACACGGCCTTCGCTCTCCCTGCTCTTCACATCGCTGTTGGGGAAGGCTGCCAGTTATTTCCCTCCAGACGACATGAGGACCCTATCGTCTCTGGATCAGTTCTTGGTGTCAGTCGGGGCTGTCAAGAAGACCGTCTCAGGCCGTAAGAAATGACCAAAAACAAGTATGAATTTCTGGTAAATTTTGTAGATAGTTCTGATATTACTTGTCTGAACAATCAATATCATTTTATCATAATCTGCTGAAATATATTTTGAACACTGGAGAAAATATTCTTTCTCAAATTGAAATTTATCATATAGTACTAGAAAGCATTGGTAAGAATTAATGTTAGCATCAAAGTCACAACTTGCATGAAAATTGTACCATTTTACAAATTAAATGTTGGACATAGCTTCTTTTCTTTCTTTCTTTCCCTCTTTTTTTTTTTTTTTTTTTTTTTTTGAGGCGGGAAGGTAGATCTTAGTTGCTCAATTATGACACTAGCCACAAAATTGGAAATCTTGTTGTGATAATTCTCTTTGTCATAGTTGAAAGGTCAAGGTAGATTGAGAATCTCATCTACCAATTGGTTCAACGAAAATTGCATGTGCTGTTGGATAAAGTAAAAGGGATGGGGCAATAAATCTTGTGTTTTATTTTATTCAAAATGCCCTATCATCTATAATCAAATAAGTAACCCGCACACAGGCGGGACTTATACACCACATAAAAGTGGAAAAACTATTCGTACGTAGATGTAGACGAGACCACTACCCACATAAAGATAAGAAAATTACTCGCACACGGGCTGAATTAAACCTACGACCTCTCATAAAGGAGAATTTTTGGATGCCTCAGCTTTGTCATTTGAACTAGGCCTCATTGGCTCAAAATGCTCTATCGTAATATCGGCTAAACCATAAAAAAGAGTAGTTCTGAATCTCGGTTACTTTAATTTTATAATTTTTTTTAGAGGTAATTTTATGATTAATTAAGTAAAGCTTATGACACAAACTTTGGAGCCTTTATTGAAAATGGCCTAAACTTTCGTCTTTTAAAAAAAGAATCTACTATAATTTTGCATATAGTTTCAATTTTGGCTCATAATTGAGAAATAGAATTTTCGAAAAGTTGAATAGGTTCATCAAATTCTTGTGTGGAATATCCAATATATGAGGTGAAAACTTAATTGGTTTTTTAGTTGCAATCTTCCATTTATAATGCACTAATTTATTGTATATTTTATGCAAGAATTCGATGAACTGATTCAACTTTCCTACTCCATATTCTCTGTTGAAGGCCAAAAAACTTTCTTCATTTGTAAGTTTTTAAGTTTGAATCATAAATTATACTTAAATCTATTAATTTAATAACGTCATGTAGGGCTGCAGCAATTACTAATGAAATGAAATATTGGGACGAATAGAAGGTCCCATAGGCTTTTGGCCTTACAAAGCTACCACTAAATGAGATTGTGACAATTCTTATTTTGTAATAATATCAAATGATGAATAACATGTTGCATCTCAAGCATGTGGACTTTTAAATAATTTGCATAAAGAGAAATAGAATCCAAGGCCTCTGCTTTTTTATTAAATAATTCCACTGATTGCAATAAAAAAATCTCTGCTATTTTAAGATACGTAATGATTTATTTTTTAAAATTACAAGTCAAATAAGCAATTTGTAAGCAAGTGAGATCTCTACATCATATAAAAATGAGAAAATAATCGCACGCAGGCAGAATCACTACCCACATAAAGATGAGAAAACTATCCGCACGTAGACGGAATTGAATCCAAAATCTCTCACAAAAAAGAATCTTTGGGTGCTTTAGCTTTACCACTTGAATTAAGCCTCATCGCCAAGAGACATTATAGTTAATTCACATGAATTTGGGTATATTATATTTCTCTCTTGTATTTCACTAGATGAGTATGTTATAACGCTCTCTTATAATAAAATTAAAGATTAATTTTTGTATTTATAATATTTATATATATGTATTTAAATTAAGAGATTACCTGGTTTTATTTAAGTATTATAATAAAACTATATTTTATTATATTTTTATATAATAATTAAATAAATATTTATATATATAAAAATACATAAGTGCAAATGCGGGTTAATTATGTAAATTAAGATCGACTGTTTCTTTAATTCCCTTACATTATTTTTTAATACGATTTTCAATGTATTGCATGAGTGAACCATGTGGGCCGGGTGGTGCATTCAGAAATAATTATAATAATGATGAATTAATCTTGAATCTCATAAATGGTAAATGAAGCTCGATTATTGGGAGATCAAAGAAAATAATGCTATTGCAGCAAAACTGAGATTGAACAGTAAACAAATCCCAAGTGATAATATTTTAATAAAGAATTTGCAAATTAGACCTCGTAATCTGACAAATTAGTATTTTACTCAGCCAACTGCCAACCGTTGCTAAAATATTTCCAAACAAAACCCAATAATATTCTGAAAAAAAAAAAACAATAATGTTCCGATTCCGTTCAGTCGCAATGGTGGCGCGTGTGTGCACTCCTATGCAGTTTTTTCAATTTTTATACAGTATAAATTTAAAAATAGAAATTTGACATACCATTGATAAAATTTCAAACTAAGTTGATCTTATCAACTACTATGGTTCAACTAACTTAAATATTTAATGTAAAAAGAAAAAACAACTAACTTAAGTATTTCAAAGATGTTTGTTGTATTTACGTTCATCTTCACTATATTTTTAGGGATTATGATAGCATTTTGAAAATTATGTCTCGTATTGAGCATACCAGTGTACTTTGTCATGTGATACACGAGTTATAATATATATTTTTAAATTTTTTAAATTATATAAAAATATTAAAATGTCAGTTTTTATGAGTTAAATTAATTGAAAATAAAAATTATGTTAATTTGAAATATTAGTATTTGATTTAAAATAATGTGTAATAACAATATTATCAACTTGATTAGTATAATATTAAATTTAATGAGTATTTTATAATAATAATTAAATACATTATAGAATGTAAAACAAATAATTTAAGTCAGTCTCATTTTGAACAAATAACATTAAACCATCAATTAACAAAACTAATAGCCATCATTTAATATAACAATTTTGGGCTTTTAAAAATTCAAATTGTATTATTATTAAAAGTCTGTATTTAAACAGCCCAAAACTAATAAAAGAATAAAAAAATATGAATAATATGTATATATATATATATATATATATATAACAACAAATATGTTTATATAAACAAATAAATAAACAATTTGTACACACAATTAAATAAAGAGAATATGCACTCATATAGCCATATTGAGCAATGAAACTCAATTTTTGGTCACCCATCTGAAAAATACAAATTATGGCCATTTTTTACAATTTCGGTCCAAAATACCCTTGTCTGCGCCCCTTCTCTCCCTCGCTCACTGCTGATGTTGGGTCCCTTATTGTTACTGAACTGGTGTATAAGGGGGGTAATATACCAGTAGACTATTTTTAAAATGAAAATTGAAACTTCTTTTTTAAACTGAAGTGAGTATCGAAACTGATACTGATGTGAGTTGACTGAAGAGAACAGTGAGTTGAAGATCAGTTAAGAAGGGTGCAGACTGATACTGATATTGGTTCAGTAGAATAACTTTAGTGCGAACAACTTGTCGACACACTGATAGTTCAGGTAGGGTTTCAGTCTAATCAGTTTTATATAATTAGATAAGTGTTAGAAATCTTACTAACTATCCGAATATTTGTTAGTTAGACTGATAACTGATTTATGCCCAATTATTCTTTTATTGGGGGATTAGTGATTATATTTTGGACTCATATTTTATTAGTATTTGAGTATTTGTTTAGTTTTGCATGGCATTTTGCAGTGGAGTGTAAAAAGGAAGGATTTTTGGACACTTGGGAAAAAATGAGCAAAGAATGAAGAAAAAGGCCGCGCAGCATCCCCGCGCCGTGCAACTTTCCTCGCATCGTGCACACACCCCGCGCCGCGCAGCATCCCCAGCGCCAAGCACTCTCCAGTGCGCGCAACTACCCCGCGCCGCGCAACTCTCCAACGCGCAAACACCCCAGCGTCGCGCACTCCCCGCGCGCGCAATGCCCTGCGCGCCGCTCGCTCGTCCTTGCACTTCCCCTTTTTTTTCCAGAAAAAAAAACGTATTTGTCACTTTGGGGAGTATAAAAGAGTTGAACTTCTCTTTTATTAAGGTACACTCATTTTCCGCCCACGTTCGGGCACCACAAAATATTAGGATTTCATTTTCCTAGTACTACTTTCTAGATTTGTTGACTTCTGTTCTTGAACTGTATTTTCTTGGAGTTGTAAGGATTGACGCGTGGATTCTGTTACTCTCGATTTTTTTATTGGTATTTGTTATTTTCTTTTTATGTGAATCTGATTGAATTATGTTGCGTTTTTCCATATGCTATTTCTTTTCAGTCTTATTAGGTTAGTAGAATTTACATTCAGTACTTTCAATTACAGATTTCTATTCCGTGAATTATTTTAGTAGGGTGTTATTTAATTGTAATTTAGTTATTGGCTAGGGTTTAATAATAATTTACCGTATCGGTACTTGTGATATGTTTAATTTTGCATTGTCATTCCTTAGAACTAGATTTATATTCCGTTCATTTAATTATGCACATTAGGAGATTAGAATAAGTAACCAATTTTTGTTTAGAGTGTCAGGATTTATTGCTTTTTGTGTGTGACATGATTGAATGCCCTGTTAAATCTTCCTTGACAGACGACTTGGGTGGGTTAGCTTACCACACTAGGATGACCTCGTACGATTGCAAGTTAATTCTTTAGGTGTTTTGAGTTGAGTCAATAACACTTGTAGTGGAAACGATTTTACGAAATAGCCTTTAGTAAAACACTTTGTCAATTTTTAGGGTTTCTCTTTTCTCTTTAATAACTTCAGTAGGAATAATGATATGTGCACAAATAGGGATAATGTAAATAATGAAATCAAGAAAGAACACAAAGAGTTTTTACGTGGTTCGGTAAAGAATTTCCTACGTCCACGGTCAGTCGATCACACTGACAAATCACTGGGCTTGTGCTTACAGGTGTACAACAAACCTTATTTCTGAAACTCAAGTTTCAGAGCCAACACACTGGGTTGGACTTCTTGCTCTTTCTTAACTCGCAGTTGCTGAGACAACACACGTCTAGCTTGCGGTGGTTAAGATTCTCTGAGTTCAGAACGGCGTCTCGAACTTTCTTTATCTCAAACACTCTTTTCACTCGTTGTAAAAAAGGGTTTATCTCTCCAAATACTAATTACTAAGAATAGGCTCTCGAGCAATCGAAATCTAGCCTAAGGATGGAAAATATTTGCCTAGAGACTTCTAAGATAATGTTGGTATATCAGATGAACTGATATTTTGACAATAGGAATTCTCTTATTCGATTCAAAGATTTTGGCTAAGTATAAGCTGAGTCTTGAGTTTGGCATAGCTTCAGCGTAAGTTCTTGAATCGGTGAGGTCGAAGGTTGAATCTTGAGCTCCATTTATAGGTAAATGAGAAAGAATAGATCTGTTGGAGGAGATCCTTCAATCCTATCTGCCGTTGACTTGTCAATTCAAATTTGGCTCAAGTCTTCGTCCTCTATCTCCTTTACGCCGAAAGAGGCATGACTTTTATGAGCTAGGAGATGGTGTTACAGTGCATGGTAACACGATAAGGGAAACTCTGCAGGTTGAAGGACGATTCACCATATCCTTGCATTAAATGCACTGTCCTTAGCATTAAATGCGGCGTGTACTGGAAGCATTGAAGTTGTCATTTGTTAACACCGGGTGTGTTATGCATAACTCCTTCTTCAGTCCGCATATTGCATTATCAGTCCAAGGTTTTTAATCAGAACATTCATTTCAGTTGCATTGAATGCTCTTTGATTGATCAGGTGTACTGAAGTGTTTCCCTAACACTTGTACTTCAGTTCAAATGCTTTATTAAAGTCAGCATTTAATTTAGGCGAATTTCAGTCCTTCATTCTTCAGTCTTCAAGATTTTAGTTCTTCGGTCTTCAGTTCTTCGGCTTTCAGTTGTTGGTCTTCAGTCCTTCAAACATCAGTGCTTTGGTCTTCAGTACTCTTATTTTCAATCCTTGCGACTTCAGTGCTTTGGTCTTCAGTCTATACTAGAAAAATGAATTCCAACAGTTGAGTTCAAAAGAAATTCTAGTCTAGTACAATGACGTCTAAGGGTTTTGGAATCATCAAAATAAAAGGTAGGATATTTCTTCTTATTTCCCAACAGCTGACTTCTCCGCTGGGAGACTACTGATACAATTGGCACTAATTGTGCCAAATGTACCTAATGAATGACACAATTAACACTAATTCCTCCATTTGTATAATTGCCAGCGACCGCAGCAAAGCCAGAGGTCGCGCCTCTCTCCGCTGACACGCCCTTTCTCTTGGCACAATTGGCACTAATTATGGCGAGTGTATTTAATGAATGACGCAATTTACATTAATTGTACCAACTGTGCCAATTGCCAGCGACCACACCTTCTCTTCCTTGCCCGCTCTCGCTCACACCGCGTTGCCCAGCGGCCTCGCCTCTTAGCACAATTGACACTAATTATGTCAAGTGTATCTAATGAATGACACAATTTACACTAGTTGTACCAGTTGTACCATCATAACTCACAAGTCCAACCCGAACCCGAAGTCTAACCCGCGTGTAACCCTAATCCGGTTTGTCTAATTAAGGGTAAAATAGTCCCAAAATATAAAAAATGATTAAAATTTGTATTTCTTGAATGAATGATCAAATATTAAATTTCATTACTCAATATAGTTATCTCACCGATTGGCTTAAGAAACAATTTACAGTTAGTTAGTTACTTGGTTCACTTGATTTGTGAAATCATTGAAATTTTTTAAGGATTAGTATCGAAACCAACTTTAATAGAAGGAGCTCGAAAAAGTCGATAGTCATTTCACAAAATTATAAATATAAAAAGTTTCTTGAATAATAACTATAATTAATATTCATTATGACATTGTTGAAAATAAGAGTGTGGCGTTCTTGCATTTATATCTTTGATTTAATTATAAATTTAAGTTCGTGGAAATTTTTTGTTAGTATGATAAACCTATGCAGTTAATGGCTATATGTCTTGAACGAAAAGCTCGCCTAACATTTAAGAAGTTTCCAGAAGTTGACTTGAAAAATTAGCACCTAAATCGAAGGTCCTATATGCTAATCTATTGATACATCAATTTCAATGCATTTGAGCATCAATTATTAATCATGACTAATTTCATATTGTTGAAATTCTAAAACTTCTTTACGAAACTTATCTAACTCGATTAATGTTTTATTTTATTTTTACTTTTTTTTTTTTTTTTAATTTGATAGAATTGTCTTGTTTCAATGCTTAATTCATGAATTACTGCTTCCCAACTAACCAATAATATAAATAACTCATAAAATATTCTATTAAGTAAACTATATTATAAACTTAGAAGAGTTAACAATACATTAAACAATAATACCCAATGCGATGACCGGTGAAGCTCCCACATCGAGAGCTCATGATGTGTGAGTTTATGCTTAATTTACGTGTATTGTAAAAATCATATTATTACGATAATTGTAATTGATTTAGCTTGTGATCACATTCTATATTTTAGGGGTTAAAAAGGGAATTTTCTTTAGCCCAATAAATGAAGTTTGGCTATGCTCGTATCGAATGAGTTTGAAATCCATGAGAATATATGCCTAAAAATTGACCGGATATGAATTCCTAGAAAAAAATATAAATCCAATCTAAATGATACCGATCCATTAGTTTATTATTTTATTAGTAGATATAAAGTAAGTAAAGAGAGAAATAAATAAAATATTTTTTTTTTAAAATTGAGATATTATAAATAGGGTTTGAACATAATATTAATAAATGAACAGTTTATAATAAATTAAGAGAGATGCATTAACTATTTCTAGAGTAAATTTGTTAAAAAGGTCAAAGAGACTTCTAAAAAAAAGTAAAATCGATAAATAAAAGTATTATGTGAGAGATAATTATGTGTAGACCATTATTTTAGAAACTGATTTATTGAATTGACATGTCCAAATAAAGAGAATGTGACCTATTAAATTAGAAGGAATGAAATATTATTTACTAAATCAAATTTATTTTATAATTTCCTTTAAAAAATAATTTTATTATTTTAGATTTTTGAATATAAAATTCAAATCCCAATATCAATCCAAATCCAACCCAATAGATATAGGGTAATTTTAAACACAACCCCTAATTCTCTCAATATAGCCTCTGGTTCAAAAAAATAATAAAAATAATTATGATTTTACTATTTTAACCTTATAGCCCCATTTAAAATTTATGATAAATTAGTGAGTTTATCAAAATAATGCGTACAGTGTATTAATAGATACCCAAAACCTCCATCCTAATGTCTTGATTCTAATATTAAAAATACTGTAGCCCCAATTCAAAATCTAAGAACAGGAATGCTAAATTACGCTCTACATTGAATTTCTCATTTTTTTTTCTCTCTAGCATATCTGAAAAAAAATTAAAAATGATCATTTGTTTGTTTTTCCAAGGATAAGTATGTCGTTTCTCCATAAAACAGCACAAACATCATTGGCGCCTTCAAATTGCTCAGAGTTTTAGATGTTTCTCCCTTCACGTTCATCGAGATTGATGGTAACATTTATAATATGCTTCATTTGAGGTACCTTGCCTTATCGTCCGTGTTGTCAGTTCTTCCATCAAAGTTCAACCAACGAATCACAAATTATAATCACATGTTACACTGCAAATGTTGCGGAACTTGAAGTTTAGCTGTGACAGAATTCTACCTTTTTCTAGGGATTTGGCTTCAGCTGCAGTAATGGAATCGATCGCCATGAGACTATGATCTTTTATCGCCTTCGCCAATTCATGTGGTGTCTTAGGCCTCGATTGCTTGTAGAACGAGAACGACATTATGATGATTCAATGGAAATCACAAAATAGAACTCCGATAATAGAAGAGCAAGACGACATTATGATGATTCAGTCGTTGACGGTGGCGACGGCATCTATAACATCGGACAAGGCTCTGTATATGAAGAGAGATAGAGATAGAGATAGAGATAGAGACAGAGGGGCTATATAAATTTGAGTTGGGGCTATTGAAATTAATTAAGAAATATTTGAAATGGGGCTATATAAATTTGACATTGTTCGTAAATGTTTTTTCAACTTAGTTTTTATAACTTATCATTTATTACAAATTTTAAATGGGGCTATAGGGTAAAATAGTACAATTATAATTATTTATATTATTTTTTTAAATAAGGGGTTATAGTGAAAAAATTGGAGGCTATGTTTAAAATTACCCATAGATATATCTCATCTATTCAAGAATCCAATTATCTTAAATTACCTACTGAGGTGATCTTCTATGAGATTGAGGACGTCTTCAAAATGTGTGTGAATAATAGTATTCATATAAGATTAATAAATTTTAATATATATCTTCTTGACTTGGACAAGATTCGATAATATATTATAGTAACATTTTATTTTTTAGTAATTCACATATACTTATAATCCCCGATACCTAATACCTAAAAATTATCTAATTCCAAATATTTATCGCGCATGCATACATTTCTTCTCACCTAAGTTTTGCCATTAAAATGAAAATTGCTTCTAATTCCAAATATTTATCGCGCATGCATACATTTCTTCTCACATAAGTTTTTCCATTAAAATGAAAAGTTACTTATAAAAGAACTAAATGAAAAAGAAAAAAAATACAATATGGCGAGTGATTAAAGAAATAATTTAAAAAAACAAAAAACGAGAAGCAGAGGAAAACTGGCGCCGACCACCCTCTATAGCTCGTTCTCACCTTCCGCCATCTCTCTCTCTCTCTCTCTCACACACACACACACACACACACAGAGATATACACAATGCAAAACAGACCTCTCTCTCTATCTCTCTGAACCAGAAATTGTGCAACAATTGAACGCGTGAGCTAATCAAAACGGCCTCTTTGGAACTCCCAAGAAGTAAACCAAAACGGAAAGGCGTTGCTTGCACGATCTCTCCGTCTCTCTCTCCCGTATATAAATGTGTGATCTTTTGAAAACGATCGTTTCGAAATGGAGAATTGAATAAACGAATAATTGACGGATAAGGTCGGCTTGTTCCTGTCCTTCCTGTTGTTGATTTTTATTGCCCTGCTTTATGATTTATCCATAATTCATTTGATTCATTAATTTTCTTACGCTTTTCCTTTGCTTTGTGGTGAAGCAGTAAAGAAGAAGGAAAAAGAAGGGACAGGAAAAGGTACGCGGTTTTCGTTTTTATTAATTGCCCTCTCATTAATTGCTGCATTTAAGAACCTTTTTTTCTAGTTTATAATTTTGGGGTTATTTGTTTCTCTCAGTTGCACGCTTAGTGTTTGTTGCAAGGTTTCGGAAGCCGGGTGTTGATCAGGTACCGATTTTAGGTTGCCTTTTTCCCTCTGTTTTTGAGGCTGCGATTGTTTTTTGAGATGGAATTTTGTGTGCGGATCATGTGGTTGCTGTTTTATTGAATTACCTCATCTGCCATTTTTTATTAGGTTTTTGTAATTGGGGTTTTTTGTTAATCGTCTCTATAATCTGCCTTTGGCTTGGGAAAAGGTTTGTTTCGAATTTGTTTGTGCTGAAATGTTTGTTTTGATGTTTATTTTGTCTGTTACGTTAGGTTGAGGAATTTCCTCTAATCCTCTCTCGGCATTGAACACTAGATGATGGTATTAGAATCATTGATTTCATTATATTCACATGAATTGTTTTTGGAGAGAGGCTAGGAAGGGCCCTAAATCATTGTTTACTTTTTTTTTCCCTTCCTTTTTTCTTTCTTTCATGGTAGAGGCCATTGGCATTCATTTAATTGTTTATTTGTATGTTTTCTTGTGTTGTAGGATTCTTGTTTCCCAGTTCTCTATCACAATTTCTGTTTGCATGGCTGAAGTAAGTGTTGATTCTCTGGTTACTCCCGAAAAAGATAAATTAGATGGGAAAATAAACGAAGGTTCTGATGGGAATCAGGATTCTCTGAGTAATGGGCGCAGCACTGATACCCCTCCTCTTAGAGCATCTGTTGGTTCCTACCATGCTGGACACAGTTCCTTGAGGAGTTCTGCAGACAAATCGGAGTCTGCCAACAGTAGTCAGAAAGCGGTTCCTCGTTATCTCAGAGCATCTACTGGCTCTTGCCATGATTTCTGTAAATTTGGAAAACAACATTCAATTGAAACTAAAGCAAGGAAGCCCGTTCGGAAAAGGATTGAAAAACTGTCTCCTGCTCAGATACCTGTTGAGATATTTGTTTCAGGTGGCAAGAAGGAGGAGGAGGTGGTTTCAGGTGGCAAGAAGGAGGAGGTGGTTTCAGGTGGCAAGAAGAAGGAAGAGGTGGTTTCAGGTGGCAAGAAGAAGGAAGAGGTGGTTTCAGGTGGCGAGAAGAAGGAAGAAGTCGTTAATCATGGACCTTCAATAGATAAAAAAGTCCATTCAACTGGCAAGAAGCCATCCCTTGATACCAAATCTTATCCCACAAAACCAAGGACATCCTTGACCTTGAGTAAGGAAAAGGCTACAAAGCACAATCCTTCAACATATACCAACAACCATTCACCTAGTGTTCCTTCTCCTCATAAGAAATCCAATATGCAGAAGCCTAAATTGTCCACTTATCCCTCAAAGCAAAATGACTCTTCTGGCAGTAAGACTCTTTTGCCGAAATGTAAGTCTTCATCTGCTAAGAAATCTCCTTCAGTGGATCCCCCTGAAATTGTAAAGAGTGTATTCTTTCCCTATACAGAAGTTGAAGATTCAGTAAAACAAGGTTCCTCGACTGATGATAAAATATCAAGAACTGAAAAAAAGGCAACTTCTGTGGCCAAGCTGCAGAAGTCTCCTGTGAAGTTGAAGCCTGTTGTGAAGTTGAAGCCTGTTAAGGTTAAGCCATCATCTGCACCTGATGATTCAGATACTGAAAAAAAGGCAACTTCTGTGGCCAAGCAGCAGAAGTCTCCAGTGAAGTTGAAGCCTGTTAAGGTTAAGCCATCATCTGCACCTGATGATTCAGATAGTATGCATGGCAAAGGTGGAAGAAACAGCAATGCTCAAACAGGCAGAAAATTGATGACGGCCAAAGCATCTGCAAAGAAAATATTGGCACCTCCTTCTGGTACTCTGCCGTCTAAGCTTCCTTTGAAAAAGACGGCACAATTCAATTCAGGAAAACCTGGAAACTTGAAATTGGTGTCTCCTCTAAAGGATCGGAATAGGATACGAAGGGTTAATACTAAGACATCTGAGAATGAGAAGGTTACTGAGAAAATGCTGCATGTAATCGGGGTGGAAACTGGGAACAATGTCTCCAAGCCTATCCCAGGTGATAATGTCAGTTCATCACCTCAGTCTCCACTATCAGCGGAATCATTGTCTCATGGAAAATCTTTGTCATTATCGTCTTATGAAGATGACAATTCAGATTCGGAGGAGAGTGCTGTTGAAACAGACAAATTAATCTCCAAGAACTCGCTGGAGACTGGCAAGGAAGCACCTGTGAAAGAGAATCATAAGAAGACAATACGAAAGATTAGGGGGGTTGTTCCTGAAGTTAAACATGTCTCTCCTGTGAAGGTGAAGTTCAGAATAGGGAAGGTAGTGGAACTTCAGTCTGATAATAATACGCCTAGGAAACTTAGATTTAGGAGGGCAAGGGTCCTAGGAGTGGAAGAAAGTAAAGGTGATTTGAGGAGGAAAACCACGAAAAAGACTGGGGTCACTAGTGACACAGCTGGTACAGGGGTTTCGTCTCAGAAGGTTGTTTTGAAGCATCAAGATGTAGTAGGGAAGAAAGATGCTCAAGGTTTGTTGAATAATGTCATCGAGGAGACAGCAAGTAAACTTGTCGAAAGTAGGAAAAGTAAAGTTAAAGCCCTGGTGGGAGCTTTTGAAACTGTTATCTCTCTACAAGAAAGTAAACCGTCCACACAGGTTGTCAATTAATTGTGAATAATTTCTTATCATGTTTCTGACAGTATAGAGTGATTCGTAGGAGAATAATGGTGAGGTGTGAATAGAGAAGTCGCGTCTGCTTGATACTACTGATCCGTGCAAGTAGCTGAGGTTAGTACTAGAAAGCCTCGGTGGCTTTGTTGTACGGTGTTCTCGTGTTGAGTGGTTTGTGTAGCATTCTCGATCAAAGCTCGGAAACCACTCTCAGAGGCTTGTCTTTTTTATGTCTTCTTTCTTAGCTTTTTAGACTGAAAGGGAAGTGGAGATGGTAAAGTACAAAGGTTTTTGGACATAGTTGTCTTCCATGAGTTGATGAAACTTGGTATAACTTTTTTATGTTTGTTTTGGAGTCGACAAGACACATGCTTTGTGTTGGTTTTGTAGTGACTTTCTGGCTTTGAATTGAAGAGTTTTAGGCATCTAATTGATGATGGATGGCTTATTTCTTCCTTGAGTGAAGTTGGACTTTTTTTAACTTTCTATTATTGCAACTGTAAGGGTGTTTTTTTTTTTTTTTTTAAATGTGGGGATTATTATGCTCTTACACTTGCGTATGGCTGATCGAATGGATGTTCTGCTTCCAGATTGATTTTGTAATGTTTATGTTGTGTTTCGTGTTTCATTCAACTAATACACGTTACATTAAAATACGAGATGTAATAGGAAAATGTAACATGGTATATTGTATCCTCTAATCCTATCTTTAGGTGTAGGATTATAATTGAATTGAATTGATTTGGATGTTATTGTTAGTTTTTACTAGTATTGCACCCATCGTGTGTTGCATGGCATATATTTATATAGTAAAAATAATATAGTAATCAATGTATAATAATTTATCTACATCGATAATATAAAAAATTATTGGTCAAACGTGAACAAATAATAATCATGGAACAAACTACAAATTTTTAAGAGTTCTTTATGATCTATTGGTTGTAATTTTGGAGACTATAAGCGAGACAAGCTCGAGTTCGAGTAACATACTATTAATTAATAATTTTTTTCTAAATTTTTAACGAATTTGAGTTCGAAAATTATGTATACGAACATCTAACGAGCTGAGTTGAAGCTCGAATTTGACATTATCGATCATCACATGAGCTAATATATGGGTCACGAGCCGAGCTCGAACAACAAGATAAAAGCTCGAACACCCGAATATTCAAACGAGTTGAGCTCGAGCCCGCTAGTATTCGGCTTGACTTGACTCGTTTACAACCCTAATCCAAATAATAGGACAAATTGTCCTTAAGATCATGCAAATGCCACTTCAAGTGAAGAAACAGAGACACCAAATAATGCAAATCAATAATTAACCACTAAACCTTATGATCACAAGTTTGATTTCATGCTTCTGATAACCAACATTCATTAACATTATATGAGAAGTTTCAAGTCTAAACTCAGTAAAAGATGTCATTCAAAATCTAACGTAGAAGTTTTAAGTTAGGAAAAACGAAAGACATAAAAGCTAGTGCTACAGCCAAAGTCAATATATGGAGTTGAACACTAGCTTCAACTATGCCCTATCACTAGTCAACCTGAAAACATATAAAATATTTGGGCTAAGTACTGATGTAATAAGTGAGCATGCATCTTTTAAAATATTTTAAAAGCATTTCATTCATTTGACGTCATGTCACACTCTTTTCTGTTACTCGCTTTGATCCCAGACCTCTAGCCACCGATGGATTGCTTTCTCCCATTCTTGACCTAGAGATGTAAACCATACAAGCCTTCTATTTTGAACACATGCTCCGGAACAAATCTTGTCGAGCATCCTTATAACGCCTCATTCATGGTTAGCGCAGATTGAGATCAACCTATCGAAATAACTAATGGGTGTACACAATTTTCACATAACGTGCTAGGTGAAAAGAGAACCTTGATCGATAGATAGACAAAGAGATTTTCATAAAACAGTTTTAACCACTACATTCGGCACATATCCAATCATCAGTTAAACTGACTAGCTGACGAGTAGTTAGATTGATAAATGAACAATCAGTCTGAATGGGCTTAAATGAAAACTAGTCAGTCTACTTATTAGTTTATTAGAATCAACATCAGCTGACTCATTATCAGATGAACCTATTACTTAGACATATCTCTGTAAAGCTAAGGAAAAGTTGTTATTAGGGTATTCTCATATTCCTTATACACCAATATGTATTATCTCGGGACCAACAATTGGTATCAGAGCAGTGTTTCAACAGACCTTTGTATCTGAATATCAAGTCTACCTAAACTGATCTTTTGAAAATATCATTCAAAGTGTGTTCATTCATATTAGTGCATAAACTGTCATTATGAACTCACCTACATCATGCAGAAGTTTAGCACTTCCTCAGGTGAAGAATGCACAAGAACGACAACTCAAGAGCACACCAATTGTAGAGAAAGCTCCAACTACATTTGGCAACTATGTGATCTCATGGTCAATCGACTCGAAAAGATGGATTCAAAATTCAACAAGTACAGAAGATTCCATTGAGACAATCACCGCTCTCATCAACACTCCAGAAATAGCAAAGGCCATGAAGAGTTTGAAGACAAACCCATCACATCCAGTTTAGTATGAGTTCAGTTTAATCAACAGTTATGAAACAAACTTACTAAGTCTGATGAAGACAATGCAGAGCAAATGTATGCTTAATTAAGATAGATATATTTTACAATAAGTAAAGCACAAAGTAAAACACACAAAGATTTAACGTGGTTCAAAGCCAACTGCTCCTACATACATGGCTCTGTTGAACAGGGGAATCCACTTCACTTTATGGTTCTTTATTTTTAGATTGTAAGTCAACCGACCAACTAGTTCCATTAAGCTGATCCACGGGTTCTGCGGTCGTGACCCTTTCAAGCAATTTGCAAAGTTAGCTTCCGTTTTTCTATAAACTTTCAGACTACTCATACATAGCTTACTCGTCGAACTCCTTCAAAACCCGACACCTATCTTTTACAAGGAATGTGAGATTTCGAAGTGATCCCTAACTAATTGAACACATTGTTACAATGAAGAACTAAATATTGATTCACAAGTATGAATTTGGAATGTTACACTGTAGAACGAGTTTCTCTTCGGAATGTTTATGTTGTCTTGAATGTAGTTTGATAACTTGAGAAATCAAATGCGCAGCAACTCCGGTGTATTTGATTTTAATCTTCCATTGTATATATACATGGGAGTTGAATAGATATGATTGAACAATGAGACTTAGAAAGTATAAAGAGAGAAGTAATGCTCTACGTGTAAAGTTTACTTATAGTACAATAGAATTAAGATATTTTCATATTCAGGATTGTGATCCTAAATATGAAAACCTGACACCTATCTTTTACAAGGGATATGAGATTTCGAAGTGATCTAGAACTAATCGAACACACTGTTACAATGAAGAACTAAGTATTGATTCACAAGTATGAATTTGGAATGTCACACTATAGAACGAGTTTCTCTTCAGAATGTTTATGTTGTCTTTAATCTAGTTTGATAACTTGAGAAATCAAATGCGCAACAACTTCGGTGTATTTGATTTTAATCTTCCATTGTATATATACACGGGAGTTGAATAGATATGATTGTCTTCTTCCCAATCCCAACATGGGATATGACTTAAGGTTCAAATTGCCAAAGACGACAAGTTGTCATGCTCAAGAGGCAATGTATTCTCTTGAGTTTGATCAATGATTTGATCATCACTCATGTCGCTTTCCCAATTTGCTTGATATTTTTGTATATGGCCTCCCACATCTTGACCGTCCTTTTAGACTCGTTGGAAGTGCGACTTGATTTGCTTCACGTCCCTTTGAAGGGTGTTGGGAGGCCTTTGCTTGTTGTCCTTCATGACAATGCTTCCCCAATAGATGAGAGCCTTGGCCCATGCAACGCTCTTATAAGTAAAAAAAATAAAATATATCAACTAATACAAAAAAATTGATTAAAAAAAAACTAATACAAAATTTTATAATATAATTTCATTTTAATTACTCCATTCGTCCCAATAATGTTGTCCCCTTTCTTTTGGACACAAAGATTAAAGAGTGTGAAATTAGTGTTGTAAATTAGAAGGCTCCACATTTTAAGAGGAAATTAAGTATAGCTTAATTATCCTTGTTTCTTTCTCATCTAGGCGGAGCCACACCTGCGCTGCCTCCTTCCCCGGCGTCGGCACAGCCACCAGCCGCATCGCCGCCTCTCTCCATCCGTCCACTATTAACCCTCTGTCTCCCTCACTCTTTGACTCGACCCCGAATGCATGATCCCACCAAACCAGACATCGCCTCCCGTCTCCCTCTTTTCTCCCTTCGAGAAGCCACTGCCACCCCTATCTCTCTAGCCGAATCTGAAAACCCCTTCCTCTCTTGCTTCGATTCTGAACGGCAAAAGAGTCACCTTAAATCGCAGCCCTAACACCCCCAAATCTCCCATGCCCGAAATTCGGCGACCGCACGACCAGAAGGCCGCCGCCGTCGCCGAGTCTCAAATCTCCAATCTACTTCTTCCCTTCGTTCGAGCCCACCAAAGATAAAACACACCACAGAGAAACACCACCACAGAAACAAAGAGATCCACAAATAACAACAACAAAAATAAAAAAAATGGAATCTTTTAATTGTTGAGAGAAACAAATGAGAGGGATGAAGAAAAAAAGCCCTAATTTCCGACGAGCCCTAATTTCTGGAAAAAAACAGAGGAGGAGAGGGCGGAAGTGGGAGGGCAGCGGCAGCACAAAGGGCGAAGGCAGGAGCGCGGCGGCTATGGCGCAAGAGGAGTGACAAGCGGGGAAAGTAGTGTCAGGTGAGAGGCGCTGGCGTCGTCGGAAAGAGGAGCCGCGGCGGCGGCTAAATTCTTGCGGGAGAGTTAGGGCTCGAAATTTGCAGAAGAGTTTGAGAAGGGTGAAAGGAGAGAAAGAACGAGACAAGGAAAAAATGGGGCACGGCTCACCGGATTCAGGCGCGGCTGACGCCACCGGAGAGGGACGGTGACAGAATTTTGTGGAAGAAAGAGGCAACTGAACTTCTTCTCTTCCCGTTTGTGCTAGTGTGTGTGAGAAATAGAGAGGGTGAGAGAGTCGAGAGAGTAGGATGAGGGGTGGATTTGTTTTAGTGGATTAATTAGGATGATGTTTAATTAACTAATCAAGCTTTACATTTTACCTAAAAAGGAAATGGGATAAGATTATTGAAACAAATAAAAAAATAAAAAAAAGTAGGACAAGATTATTGAGACTGTGAGAGTATTAGTACTACTCGAAAATTAAAAAAACTCAGGCGTCCTCCCTGGCCCACAACTGCATCTCACCTAACCATCACGCCTCCAGATATCCAAATAAGCACACAAAAATTGATTTGAATATATAAAATCCATTTAACGCCACTCATTGGTTCGTTTTCAAGATTAAATAACAGTAGAGTGTTTTTATTAGTATTCATTTTGTTACAGTGGAATTTACACCTATTTATTTTGTTATTTTCATTCCGCATTATTAGCTGCGCGCAACGCTTCTGGAACTGAAGATTGGATTTTTCTTTTCTGGGCCTGCGCTTCTTCTTGTTACAAGGTAAAATCTTGACCTTTTCTTGCATGTTGTAAGCAGATTTCACAATTTTACCTTCATCGAAATTTGCCCCTTTTCCAATTTTTTGTTTTTTTGCTTTTTGGTTGACAATTCTTGAAATCTTGTTCGTGCAGCTGAAATTTGTGGACTTATGATGAAGTAGGGTGGCCTTTGAACTGAGGTAAAATCTTCGGTGTTTCGATTTGAAATGTGTTGGAAGTGAAGTTCTTTGTGTTTTACTGTTCTATTTTCTGTTGGTTTTAGGTAAAATGTATTTTGGATTTTTTGTATGATAGGTGATGCTGACTTTTAGATTATTATGTGATAATTGAAATTAGTTTAAGCTTGTTGCTATGGAAGACTTTTAGAAGAAAATGCACCTTCCCACCTCATTAACCCCTCTTTTGTTCTCTTTGTTGGGGTATGCATAGATAAAAGATTAACATGTTGAGTTCTTTCCCAGAAATTTCACCACTCCTGCATCATGAAATCCTATCTTGTTTTGTTATATTTGTTCATATAGGAATATACATACAAATTGGCAGGAGAAGAATGATTATCAGTCCACATCCCCTAAATACACTCAGCTATTGTGATTATATTGATAATAGACACTGCATATCTCATTAGTTGCAGCATCTACCATTGAATAAACTCTCACAGTGTCTTGCTTTGTGCCCGGTTTTTTTAGTCGTACTAGTTATTATGCACTTGTAACTTGTAAGTCATGTGGATCTCTTGTTTCCTGTTGAAGTCGATATGTTTGCAATTACTGAGTGCTGAAAGTTTACAGTTTGCCTTCATCTTAAAGAAGCTTGAATGAGGGTTTATTGCATCATAGTCAATGAGTTTGTAGTGGTTCGGAAACTTCAGTTCATGGTCGATTTTGGTGCCAAGGAGCTTCTCTTAAGTCCTTTTTTTGTTAATTATTAGCTGAAAACATAAGCCACGTTTCGCAGAGGTTTCCTTCGTGCAATCTTTTGCTTCTCTTGAGAAGAGAACTTGATGTTGATGGATTCATGTTGGTTCTTGACCTAGAGATATACATCTATATATAATGCTTAGGATGAAGCAGTTGACATGTTCTTGTTGATGCTTTAACATTTATATATATACATTTTCTCTCTCTCTCTCTCTCTCTCTCTCTCTCTCTCTATATATATATATATATATATATATACGCTCATATATGGAGAGTTCTGTTTGTGATTCAATCTATATTACTATTAGTTGCCTATTCATTTTGGCATTGCAACTATTTCTAGTCTCTTTCATTCTTGTTTTCTTCATATGATTACAGGCATCACCGAAATTTGCAGGCATTAATATCGAAGCTCGCTATGACTGTATGTTTCGGTCGAACAATGAATATCACAAAGCAATACCGCTGCATACACTCTGCAACCTGTGTTTGTACCAAAGGGCACCTTAGTGAAGAAGTGATCTTCTTAGTTTTCAACCATTTGAATTGGAACCCTAAGTTGATTGTGGCCCTTTCTTGTACGTGCAAATGGTTAGACGATCTTGCCAAACGAGTCCTCTGGAAGGAGTTTTGCAAGACTCGGGCTCCTAAGATGATGCTCGATCTGCACTCCAGCGGAAACCATATTGTGGATGGGAACTGGAGTGCCCTCGGCAAGCTCCTCATATACTGCTCCGGATGCAAGAAGGACGGGTTGTTCAACCGCGTTCACGTCCCCGGCCATTTCGTGTACAGGACGCGTTTCTCAAGGACGTCGGGGAAGAGCTTTCTCCTACCACAATGCAGGACAGATATCTTATACGTCTCTGACCCCTGTGAGCATCTTGACCAAGGAGACGAAGGGGACATAGGGTTTTTCCGTGGGATCTTCAAATCCTTTGCGACGTCCAAGGTCAGGAAACTGTTGATCAGCCGGTGCGCTCCACTGCATCCAACGGAGGTCTGCCCGTACTGCAAGGCGAAGCTGTGGAACATGCAGGAGGCCAACATGATACCCTCGAGCGCCAGCTGCAGGCTGGGCGCGTACGAGGATTGTATCGAGTATTTCGTGTGTCTCAATGGACATGTGCTTGGCATTTGCACCTTGTTGCCCCTATCTGATACAGATGAAGCAGCTGAGGAGTGATATCTCTAAGTCAGGTATTTCCATTCATTTTCTTCAATTTTCAACTTCATTTGCAGCTCTACAGCTTTGTTTCTTCATTTGCAAGATTGAGGCACCTTCACTGCGAAAATCGAGGCAACGCGACGCCATGGGGTTGTTGAGTGAAGCTTGTTTTGTGTAATCTGCTGCTGTTGAATCGTTTTTTTGGGTAGCAGAATCTTGGTTTCTGTAAATAATGTACATTCTGTGTTTGGATTTATGACCTCAAACATTTACTGTCTGAATGAGAACTTATGTACCTTCACACATTATTCATTTATCTGTATTTATACTGTGAATATGAACCAACACAGGGAAAACTGCCTAAATAGATCACCAATTTATTTCTCAATTTCTTCATAATACAAACTTGACATAAACTTCAACTCATAGAGTTAGTGAGAGGGAAACAAAAATACGATCCAACTCACCATCCATAACTAAAGTACTCAATATCTCTTGAGAAGATGATTCAACTGCCAAATTTACACCTTAAATTATCGAACCATCACAGTTCTCAGTGTCTGCACATGCAGCATCGTTCTCACCACGCTCGTATTCAGCATCTGCTTCGAAATCCAGTCCTGCTATGGTCATGTGCCCGATGTTGACTGCATACGAGGTTTTCTTGTCAGTTGTTACGAGTAAAAGGGAGATGCGAAAATGAACCAGAAACATGTTAAGACACCATCATGCTGCAGTTGAACAAAAACATGAGTGATAGAGTGGCCTTTAGTCGATGAATGATGATTACCTCATAATGAGATGAATGGATCTAAACAAATGAACTTTCAAAGAAACTATGAAGTGGTGAAAAGGAATTACCAACAGCATCCATCCCAACTAACTTGGGCATGAATTTTCTGAGATGGTCCTCGGCTGCTTCATCAGATTTCAACGTTTCACATTCAAAACGGACTGAAATTTTGCGTTTCCCATGCTTCTCTTCGAGCATGCCCACAACATCCTTCTGCCACCTATTACCAAGCTACAAAACCTTAAAAGGATGGCCACAATGCCGATACTGCAAATCACCAGATTCTGCAGAAGCTTAGAATGCATCGAGGAGAGCAAGTGTGCATGGCTTATGTCAACGTGTTTGTACAAATAATATCCACAGCTTTCCATGATTTGGTTTTAACGAGCAAATAAAGACATTACTGACAGAACGAGGAGAGCATCACGACTACTTCGATATTTACAACTTCGGAAAAAAAAAATCAAATATCTTTAAGGTTTACCCGTGAGCATGATCCGTGGTACATATCTTGGCGGCATCATGCCCTCTGCACTCCACCACCACGTTTCTTTCTCTCTTACTCTGATTATAAGGTTACACCAAAAGATAGCAATTAGACCACATGCTTATTCAGTCGATCCATGTCAACAAATGTTAGAAATGTGAAGAAGTTGAGGGGGGGAAACAAATAACAAAACAAAACGAGATGGCACTGACGTTATAATCTGTTACAGTCAGCTTGATCAAGCGGTAATCGTCACCATGGCTGCACTCTCTTACACACTCCAGTTCTAATAACAGGAAAAATAGGTAAAACTAAGCACACGAGCTGCAATCATAGAACACACATAACAAATAGACGAGGCAATTCACTCAAGAATAAGCACTCTGCTCGCGTAATAACACAACCCAAATAATTAATGAACCAATACGACATTGAAATGCTGTGTTGCTATCAGGAGCGGAGCCACACACGGGCTAGGGTGGGCTGAAGCCCACTTCCAATTTTTCATTTTTCAAAATTATTATTTATAAATTTCTAAAATGTACTCCTTCCGTCCACGATATCATTTCCACTTTGGTCATTTTGATCCGTCCATAATATCATTTCCACTTCCATTTATAGCAGTAGGGTCCACAAAATCCACTCACAACAATAGTGAGATTCAAACACCACTCACAACAATACCTACTACTATCAACAACTATTCACCACTTTCTTAAAACCTGTGTTGTCCACAAAGTGGAAACGATATCGTAGACGGAGTGAGTATGGATTAAGAGGGTGAGAGAGAGGAAGAACTAATACAGAACTACCAATCTCTTCACTGCACAGCTTTCAAGATTCAATCTTGCACAAAACAAGAATTCACCTTTACCAACACATGAAGCTCAAGAAGGCACAAGCTACTCAGACAAAATGGAGCATATTTATATACACGTATATAATTAGTAGTAGTAACAACTAAGATCTTGTAGATAGTTAGTATGTATGCGCAAATGGACAATAGATATTAACAGTCAAATGTAACAGCATGCATATCTGCAAATTAAAGTATGCTAAAAAAAAAAAAAGAGGGCAAGGTACAACACTGCGATGCTGCGTTCAGGAATAGAAGGTACCAGCTCCATGGAGGCCATAACAGATGGAGTTGGGCAGCTGAATAAAATGGCCGGAAATAGAGCCAGTCGGCAAAAGGGCTAATGATGCAACTCCCTCCATCACCTTTTCTTCCTTCTTTTCTCCTACAACAACAGATTTGGTTTTGATTAGCCTAATAAAAAATCATCAAGAGATGGTATTTTTCCAGAAATTGCAGAAGGATATACCCATTTCTTTAGTTTCTGCTGGTTCTGTCACCAAATTCCGAGGGAGTTTCAAATTTGTGATGTTTTGGCGTGCTCCAAACGAGGACGTCGAAGAAGGGTTTTAGCTTTTTCCCAAATTTTAATATTTATATTTGTATTTATATTTATATTTATATTAATATTTATGAAACGTTATTCAAAAATCGTGTTAATTGAATCACTTACACACAATCCTAGCCGCCCCATCACCACCTCTGACCTCTCCTCCTCTCAGCCAGCAGAGCCCATCGCTGCTCAGCCCGTCGCCGTCGCCGCCGCCGCCGCGCAGGTATTAGACTGTGCCTCACGCCCTCTGTTCCGTCATTGTTGTTGGTGTCATCGTCTTGGGGAGGTCTGAAAATTGCAGCTTGGTTTCTTTGTAACAACTGTGAAAATTTGGTGGAATTGTTGATTGAGCTTTCTTATTTTGTTCAGTTGATTGTGGTCTTGATTGAGCTATCTTTAAAAAAGAAAAATAAAATCGGTTTTTTTGTTAACCGAAAACCGAAGTCTGTTAACTGATTCGGTTATCGGACAACCCAGATTATTATCGGCAACGGTTTCTAACTTCCGAAGTTGGTGAATTTTATAAAACCGTTGAAGGTGAAATTTTGATTCTTGTTTAGCTTCATAATCTTTCTCAACCGGACTGTAATCTTGAATTTCTTTTGCGCAGTCTTTATATTCCAGATATTGAAGCTTTCTTGCTTCACAGAAGGAGGTTCTGATGTATCTAACCTGCTTCATTGAATGCTAATTTGGGGGGAGGAAGTTCTTTATTTCAGCTTCTAGGGTTCTTTGTGATAATGGCAGAGGTGCTGAGCACTTCACCAGCATGTTCTGTTTCGATTTATTCAAGAATTCATGATATTAGAATCCCTTTCCGGTGCATCAATTGCTCTGCGTGTTTTGATTGGGGATGGAAGATGAATATCAATTCTGTATCTGCCAAAAATCATGGTTTTGGCGTGGCTGAAAACTCATATTTAAGAACTACTCCTAAACAACGGGGAAGTTTTCTGTTATGCAAATCGAAAGAGAGTGAAATTTTATGTGGTATACGTAGCAATGTTGCAAGTCTCGAGTTTGAGCCAGTTTGTGAAGGACAGAAAGAAGGTCTTGATGAGAATGGCTCCCAAAACATATTGCCACCTTGGGGAGGTTTAGCTGATCAAGAATTGGATGATCGAAGCTGTTTGGATGTTCGTTCAACGATGCCTTTGGAGGCTGTTCATGAGAGTATGGATGAGATACACTACTTGGAGGAGAGAGATGAAGAAGTATTGTCACAAAGGATTCTGAAGCTCAGTCGGGCGAATAAAGTGAGAAGTGCATTAGCATTGTATAGATCAATGGCCGTTTCTGGCCTGCTGCCTCGTTCACATGCTTGCAATTCCCTTCTCACTTGTCTGTTAAGGGATAGAAGGCTAGATGATGCCTTGAGAGTGTTTGAGTTCATGAGGTCGAATGAGATTGTCACTGGCCACACTTATAGCTTGATTTTGAAAGCCGTGGCCGATGTTTGGGGCCGTGATGTGGCCTTAACCATGTTTGAGGAAGCTGAAAGGGATGGAAAAACCAAGAGACATATGGATGCGGTTGTTTACAACACAATGATAGCAATATCCGGGAAAGTAAATGACTGGGTTCAGGCTGAGAGAATGTGGAGAAGCTTGAGAGACAACGCCTGCGTAGGGACAGCAGTCACGTACTGTATGCTAGTCTGCATATTCGTCCGCTGTGGTCAGAATGAGCTAGCTCTTGATGCCTATCACGAGATGGTTCAAAACGGGTTGAGCCCAAATGATGATGCTATGCAAGCTGTCATAGGGGCGTGCGCGAGGGAGGGGAAATGGGATACAGCGCTGGATATCTTGCAGAGCATGCTGAGCAACGATATGAACCCTAGTCTGGTAACTTGTAATGCTCTGATCAATTCACTCGGGAAAGCAGCCAAGGT
This sequence comes from Salvia miltiorrhiza, assembly GCF_028751815.1. Classification (NCBI taxonomy): domain Eukaryota; kingdom Viridiplantae; phylum Streptophyta; class Magnoliopsida; order Lamiales; family Lamiaceae; genus Salvia; species Salvia miltiorrhiza. The sequence continues at coordinate 41,765,568 of NC_080392.1, forward strand.
CGATCTTGCATTCAAGGTGTACGACCTCTTGAAGTCGCTGGGGTATGCACCCGATGCTTACACATGGAATGGGCTGCTTTGTGCGCTGAATAGAGCGAACCGACACTCTGATGCTCTTCAGCTCTTCGAGAGCATTAGGAAAGAGCACGGCTCTGTCTTGAACCTGCATATATACAACACTTGTTTGATGTCGTGCCAGAGGCTTGGATTATGGGATAAGGCAATGCAGCTGCTATGGGAGATGGAAGGGGCCGGTTTCCCCATTTCTGTCACATCGTACAATCTTGTTATAGGAGCTTGTGAGGCTGCAAAGAAGCCAAAGGTCGCGTTGCAAGTGTACGAGCACATGGTTGAGCAGAAACGGAGCCCAGATGTATTCACTCTGTTGTCATTGATAAGGAGCTGCATCTGGGGTTCCCTTTGGAAGGATGTCGAGGAAATCCTAAATGTAAGTCGTTCAAGCCGGTGTCGATTTCTGTTTCTTGCTAGTTGAAGAGACGCTTGCTGATTTTATTTCACGTTAATGTTTTTTGGTGTTGAAGGCGGAACCAAATGGATCCCTATACAATGCTGCTATACAGGGATCGTGCTTGAGGAAGGAGAGTGATTTAGCGAAGAGATTTTACGTTAAGATGCGCGAGATCGGCCTTAAACCCGATGGCAAAACTCGGGCTATGATGCTGCAAAACTTGCCCAAATGTTGATTTGCAGAACTGTCACAGGTTTATTAGTTTTTCATTCAGTTATTAGTGTTTACATGATGCAACTTTACATGAATCACCTCTCTCTCTCTCTCTCTCTCTCATACACATACAGTGATATATTATGTATAGTAGCAGAGCTTTGCTATTTCCTCATCTTGACATGATCAGTTGTCTTGTTTGTGACTCAATCCTGACACTACTTTCATAATTAGTAAATGGATATAAAAATCTTATACTTGTATTATAGAATATTAGCAAATTTTACTTGTGTGGTGTAATCTATGGTTATATTTAAGTCTTAGTAATTAGACATTCTTGTTTAACCGATCAATACAAAAGTTTGGATGCGCAACCAACGTCATAACATTCTTCTCATATAGTGGGATGAAATTTTATTTATTCTAGCGTTCAATAACTACTCGAGAAATCGAACACAATTTTATTACATAGTCTTAGCAGATCGATTAGTGTTTTTCACTGGCGGCCGTGCCTTATTACCGACGGCAGAATGCCGTCGGTAATCGTGCGTTTTTTTGTAGTGTTAGTTACATGAAAATACATGAACTTTAGTAGGGGTGAGCAGAAATCGAACCGAAACGTAAAATCGAACCAAACCGAACGGTTTTGGTGCGGTTCGATCCCGATTCTATTGGTTCAGTTTTTGGTTCGGTTCAAAAAATTGAAAACCGAAAATTTTCGGTTCGTTTTCAGTTTTCCATTTTTTGTTCGGTTTTAAACCGAACCAAACCGAACCGATATATATATATATATATATATATATATATATATATATATATATATATATATATATATATAGGGGTGAGCTACAGTGAAAATACTTCTTAAAATATAAATATAAACGTTTTTAATGTACGAATTTTATCCAACAGGGTTACGAATTGTGAAAAATAATTTTTTGCTACCTTTGGGATTCGAACCCAAGACCACGAATTCATCCAATAAGGCTACGAATCAACCGTAGATCTTGATGATCTAAGGGCTGAAACTTGTTTATATTTTATATTTTAAGAAGTGTTTTTATTTTAGTCCTCCCCTATATATATATATATATATATATATATATATATATATATATTAATTTAAATTACTAATTTCCTCAAAAAGCCTAAAGTAAACTCTAGTCCAGATTCTGAAAAAAAAAAAAATGCCTCTCTCGGCTCTGTACAATTCGAATTGTATTCTTCTTCTAATCTTCTCCTACTTTGCCACATCTCTTCCATTTCCTCCGTTCATGACCTGCCGACGTATTATAAAAAAAATGCCGCTCTCGGCTCTGTACACTACTTTCATAATTAGTAAATGGATATAAAAATCTTATACTCGGGGTGTACCTCCTAAACGGTATACCCCAGAGAAAATTGCGAGGAATTCCCGATACTCAGTTGGGAATATCGCCAAGGGAAACTTGTCCAAAAATGTCATAGCCTATGAAGCGGCCTTATATGATGAGGAGATTCCACAAACAGCAGAGCAAGCCCTGAAGATCGAGCATTGGAGAAATGCTATGAAGAAAGAGATAGGGGCCCTGAACCGGAATCACACATGGGAGAAGTGTCGGTTGCCGAAAGGGAAGAAAACTGTGGGATGCAGATGGGTTTTCACAATCAAACAAAAACCCGATGGATCTATTGAGTGATACAAAGCTCGGCTGGTTGCAAAAGGCTACACACAAACATATGGGATCGACTATGCAGAAACCTTCTCGCCTGTGGCAAAAATGAACACTGTTAGGGTGCTCCTCTCCATTGCTGCAAACAAGGATTGAGATCTTCATCAGTTTGATGTTACAAATGTCTTTCTTCATGGTGAGCTTGAAGAAGAACGGAAGGTATACATGGAAGCACCCCAAGGTTTTTCAGATGAGTTCGAGGAAGGGGAGGTATGCAGATTGAAAAGGGTAAAGGTCACTTTTTGTCCCATCATTTTAGCGAATTCTCAAAAATGTCCCAACCTAACGATAATACCAAAACAATACCCAACCTATCACAAAAATATCATCCGTGTCCTATTATAATTTTCCGACAATCGGAAAATGACGTGGATGGCCGGAGTTACGACGTGGCATGCCTATGTGGAACGAAAAGAAAAAACGAAAGAACTAAAATATACATAATTTAAAATATCATCATTTAAAATTAGTAAAAGAAAAAAGAAAAAAATTAAAACACAATTTATGCCTTTCTTCACATTATCTACCCCTCGCTCTCTCTGTGTGTTGTCCGCCGATCGCCGTCACCACCGCCTCCACCTCTTCCGGTCTCCTATGGCCACGGCCTCGCTACCTCGAACCTCTCCGTCCAAGCAGTGCAACCTGCAAGCGGCAAACAGGCAGCACAACAGCATTGCGTAGGCTCGCACACCCCGTCTCCTCCGCCCTCTCTACCTTTCTCATTTTCTCTCTCGTCTTCGTCCTCTCGAATCTTCCAACCTAGATTTGCGGACTGAATCGAGAGCTTCAGCTTCTCGAGCTTCGATTTACTCAGAACCTACATAGCTCAAAGGTGATTCGTCGGCAAGGAGAAAGACAGCGGCGATAATGGAATTTGTTTGATTTGATTCTAGCAACATGCGTCCAATTTTGCAGGGTAATTGAAACGAGACCTATCAAAAATCGGGAGAGATTCAACTTCAAAAATCGGGATCTCGTCGTCTAATACTCAAATTTTACTGATTGAAGGCCAGCGCCGTAGGAAGGCGGCGATGAGGTGGGGTCGCCGACACTGTAAAATTGAGAATCGAGATCTCCCTTCCCAGTTGCCTCAATGGCGGAGCCTACATCCGCGACGACCCAAACCTTTAATTCATCACAAAGGGGCCCAACCATTTCTTCGAGGGCAATATAATAACCCTCGGCCGCCCTGATTTCGGAGCTTCCATGCCATTCTCGAGGATGACAGTGCACCCAAAAGTCGATGGAGTCACTGGAGAAGCCTTCGCCTATGAATACGACGGTAGCTCTCCATTCTTGACCTATTTTCAAATGGATTCAAATGGAAGAAAGCATAAATCTGTGCCTATATATTCAAATGCAGATTGTGGTGAACTCGTGGTCAATTTTGAGTGGGAAATTGCCGGTGGGGGTTGATTGGGAGAAGGTGGCACGGGTGGGATGAAGACAGTTGGCGACGAATGCGGTGGATATGCCATGTTGAGCAGAGATGACGGAAATATAAAAATGGTTTTTTAAGCTAGAAATATAATTCCGAAAATGACGTGGCATGCCACGTCGTAACTCCGGCTATCCACGTCATTTTCCGATTGTCGGAAAATTTTAATAGGACACGGATGATATTTTTGTGATAGGTTGGGTATCGTTTTGGTATTATCGTTAGGTTGGGACATTTTTGAGAATTCGCTAAAACGATGGGACACAAAGTGACCTTTACCCGATTGAAAAAGACTTTATATGGGCTCAAACAGTCTCCCAGAGCTTGGTTCGGAAGATTCACCACAGCTATGAAGAAGTTCGGGTATCAACAAAGCAATTCAGACCATACCTTATTCTTGAAGAAACGAGGTAATCTTATTTCTTGCTTAGTCATTTACGTTGATGACATGATCATAACAGGAGATGACTTAGAAGAAATTCAGAAGTTGAAAGCAAATCTTTTCAAGGAGTTCGAAATGAAGGACCTTGGGAGACTAAAGTACTTCCTTGGGATCGAAGTACTCAGATCGAAGAAAGGGATCTTTATCAATCAGAAGAAGTATACTCTTGACCTTCTTGCAGAAACAGGGATGCTAGATTGCAAGCCAGCTGAGACGCCTATGGCTGTCAATCATGGGCTACAGATTGTGAAGGGAGCTGAATTGGCGAATCGAGGAAAATATCAACGTTTGGTAGGGACACTCATCTATCTTTCCCATACTCGGCCTGATATTGCGTATGCTGTTGGAGTTGTGAGTCGGTTTATGCACCAACCACAAGCTGACCACATGGAAGCTGCGCTCAGAATTGTGAGATACTTGAAAGGAACCTTTGACTATGGAGTACTGTTCAGGAAAACTGGACATCTCGAGATACAAGTCTACACTGATGCTGACTGGGCTAGAAACCCAGTTGACAGGAAATCAACAGCAGGATACTTTGCCTTCATTGGAGGTAATCTTGTCTCTTGGAGGAGTAAAAAATAGAAGGTGGTGGCACTCTCAAGTGCCGAAGCAGAGTTCAGATGAATCAAAAGTGGTCTAACCGAAGTTCTTTGGTTGAGAAGACTACTGACAGAATTGGGCCTCAATCCAACCAAGACATGTCGAATGTTTTGCGACAACAATGCAGCCATTAGTATATCCGAAAATCCAGTGCAACATGACATGACGAAACATGTTGAGGTCGATAGGCACTTTATCAAAGAAAAGATTGAAAGTGGTATTGTGGCACTACCATTTGTCCGATCTGAAGATCAACTCGCTGATATTTTAACCAAGGCTGTGAATACCAAGAATTTTACAGAAGTTCTCGACAAGTTGAGCATCGGAAATTCCGTCACTCAACTTGAGGGGGAGTGTTGGAAAGGAAAAAATCATTTACATTGATTGGAGATCAAATCAAGATCAATGATTTAGAGTTTCCTAGTTTGTAACTTTCCTTGTATATTGCTTTTCAGCCCTATAAAGGGTAGATGTAATTCACAGAAAATCAATCAAGCAATACAAACAAAAACACAGTCTTTACAGCCATCTAAACCTTTCTTCTCTTTATCAATGTCGATACCATGTGAAAACAAATCTATGGTGATATTTAAGTCTTAGTAATTAGACATTCCTGTTTAACCGATCAATACAAAAGTTTGGATGAGCAACCAACGTCATAACATTCTTCTCATATAGTGGGATGAAATTTTATTTATTCTAGCGTTCAATAACTACTCGAGAAATCGATCACAATTTTATTACATAGTCTTAGCAGATCGATTATACCACGACTTTGTCTGCAAATCTTTGACAGTTTTCTCGTCCAGCTTAAACGCTCCGGCCAGATAATGGCTGTTGATGTCGGGCTTTGCCGCGAAAACAGAGTCAGGCATAAAAATAAAGGCGGGAGTTTGGGTGTTGGACGCCGCCGCCGTCACACTATTTGTTCTCGCCACGTTTCGCTGGCTGTGAAGGAGGCCGACGGGGATGATGAAAAGATCACCTTTGTTCAGAACTTTGCTGTAATATTTGTATTCTGGGTACGTGGTTACGAATCCAACCTCTATCGCACCTTCCAACACATAGATGACCTCCGTCGACCTAGGGTGAATGTGCGGCGGCACGTATCCGCTCGGCGCATACTCCAAGCGCGCAAACGCCAGGCCGAGAGTGTTGAATCCCGGCACTGTGGCCGCTGCGTCGAGGACGGCGGTGATACCGTATGCGTTGAAGGGGTCGGTGGGTCGATTCAGACAGCTCAAAGAGAAGTCGTTGGCAGTAACGGCTTTCGGATCCTTGCATGTTGCTGAAAAACATATTATCATGTTATGATAATTTAGTTAAATAACTAAACACAGGAATTAAGAATGTGGTTGCATGTTACTGTTTCCTGGGGGATCGGCAACGCAGAAATCTTGAAGAGGACGAGGGTCGAAGGCGAAGGAGATGCAAATGAAATTAGAAAGGGCTAATGTGATTAATAAAATAACGTTTGAAGCCATTTTGAATCCCTAGTGAATGCAAATCTCTTTTTATAGTGTAAGCAACCCTCTTTTTGTAGTGTCCCTTAACTAGTTTCTTATGAAAATTATAAGAATCTGTGAAAAGTCAATTATACTCTCGAATTAATAATTAATTAATTAATTAATTATATTCGAAACCTAGCTAATTAAATTTGCCAACCCTATATATTCTACCATTAAGAACACAAAAAGTAACAAATTGTAATACTCCCTTCTTCCCGCCGAGCTTGAGGCGTTTTTTTTTTGGCATGGGAATTGAGGAGCTATTGTTTAGTTATTTAAAGTATATTTGTTAATTTGTGGTTTAGTAATTATTTATATAATTAAATGTTAAATTTAAATTAATTAATCTAAATCTAAATTAATTAAATTTGAATAATAATAATTATTTATATATATATATAAATAAATTATTTATATAATTAATTAATTTTTTTATTTTATGTAAATTTGTGAATAATGTGTTTGAGAGAGAGAAAGTGAAAATGGGTTGAAAAATAAGGATGTAATTAGTAGCTTTAATTAGGGTATTAATTTTCCTAATTTTTGTCAAAAAAAAAAGGAAACGAAAGTTCGGCTGGACGGAGGGAGTAGTTATAACGATATGCACGTATTGGTTTAGTTATAAATCGGTTAATGTGTAACAAAAATATTTTGTGATAGTTTTAAATTTAGCAAAATTTAATTGCATGTTATATAGATATCACAAAAATTTTCACATTTTTAAATGTAATAAAATTTAGTTATATTTTTTATGTATAACAAAAGTATATCTATTTATATTTTATTTTACCAATTATCAGGATGAAAGCTCACACACGCACACGACACATATCCTACTCGTTATTCGACTCAACACTACCCACGATCCAACACATATAAGTGGCAATTTTTTCGAATAAAAATATCAATTCTGAAGTGATGGTGATTCTTAATAAAAGTAACAATATTTTCCAAATAAATGTGACAATTCTTATGATTAAAAATAATAGTTGTAAATATGACAGTTCTTAAGAATAAAAGTAACAATTATTCTAAATAAAAATTAAATTTATTTTAAACTTAAGTGGATACATGTCCAATACTAAGTATTATCTTCTTTATTTTGTGTTCATCTTCTCTTTAGAGATTCAAAAGAAAGATATGGCATTCACGAAATAAATGCCTAAACTTCAAATTTCAAAGAAAGAAAGTAAAAACACCACAATTTGACATCCAAGTCATGAGTGACCTAAAAGGGAAATATTTATTTAATCCAATCAGCACTTAATACTGCTACCGTGCTGCCTAAAACGAGCAATTCTTCAAAGAAAGTAAAAATGAGGCCTATTTCCTCGTGATGCCAACTCTTATGAGAGCAACATCTAATCGACTTATGGAACGCTTTTTCGGAAAATCCCTTCGTTTCAATAATAATGTCCCAAAAAATGGGACACGTAAATTAAAAAATATATAGATAAAATAAGAGAAAAATAAAATAAATGAGAAGATAGAGAGAGAATAGATAAAGTAAATTATTTTCTTTTTTAGATTGAAACATTATAAATGGAACGCCGCAAATAAGACGTTGTTACTAGGACGGAGGAAGTACTAATATTTTAGAAAATTCAAATTTCTGAAAAATAAACAATCATATTGTGTGAGCCGACATCAGAACCTAAAGAATGGTTGGTGTAATTATCCTTGGCGTCGGTGTAGATTGGGTGCGAATCAGATAGAATTTGGTGCAATGGAGAATTTATAGATTGAAGAATATGTTCTGAAGAAAGCGAAAGGAGAAGAACAAAAAAAATGAAAATAATAAATAAATTAATAAAATCTACGAATACATATATATACTGGAAAAACCCGAGCATATAGTAAAAGCATCCACGACACGATGGGGCTCGAGCTTGCCCTCAGTGAGCCCCATCGCGTTGCCGAGCCGGGCGCGAAAGGATGGATATATGTAGGCGAATGCTATGTACACGCTTTTCAAAAAAAAATCGTTAAATTCGACCATTGTATTTTTTGTGGTTTTTTTTTTCTACTGTAATTCAAACAGTTGTTGGAATGGCTCTTTTAAAAAAAAAATTAGACTCAAAATCTCTTTATAAATATTACTCCCTCCATCCCATTACTATTGGACACGAAAATTAAGAAATGTATAATTAGTAGATAAAGAGAGTTGGTGAAAATTATTTAAATATTATGTTTAGTGAGAGAATGCGTTGCCAAAAAAGGAATGAGACTTCTCATTATAAAAAGTGGAACATTTGTAATGGGACGAAACGAGTAACTCATTTCATTCATTTTTCACAATAAGTTCATTCTACTATCTTTTCCTACTCGATATTTTTTAAAAACATGTCTTCTTCTTCTTTCAACTCTCCTACTCACGTGGTCCCGGAACTTGATTTCGACGAAGAAATACTTAAGCTTGTGGGCACGATTCAGCCCTATCAAGCTCTAATTTAAATTCAAATTTTAATTATTGTAATTTTTGAATTAAAATTTAATGAAAATTTCATCTTTAAAATTCGATGTTTATTTTATTTAGAATTCAATTTAAAAAAAAAAATCTATAGAACTCCTCTATATATGGTCCCCCCCCATTGTGGACGGGGCGGCTCTTTATAGAGCCTCAAAGGGACTCTTGCACTGTGGATGCTCTAACGACCTAGCGTATGAAAGTGCGCCTCCCGATTGTAAGCTTCATGATTGCAATATGCCAACCAAACAATATGATTGTGATTCAGTATGAGAAGCAATTGGTATTATAGAATAATATGGAATTGCAATCTTACAATTATTATAGGTAAATAAGTTTGATAGTTTTCAATAGTTGAATCGAGTGGTTGTTGCATATGCACGAAATGGTGAAATGAAACGAAAAGGGGAAGTGGGAAACAAGTAAAAGTAATCTAACCAAGATTCCAAAAAATCACAAGGAAATCACAAACAAAGCAAAGAAACATTGATCATCAACATACAACTCAACTCAGATGAACCTGGAGTAGTTTTCTGCTTCGATTCCACGTGGATATCGCGCGTGTCTGCTGACGTGGATGCAATGCATTGCTTGCCTTCCGAAGAATCGACCAATCTGCACCTCATAATATCACACACACGCATTTGCTCTGCTTCAGATGGGCTGGTGATTTCATGTCTGCAGGCACGAGAGACAGAATGTTGAATCTCCATAGCATTTCTTTCTGAGTAAAAAGGGCTACAAAGAAGATGAAAACGAACCGTTGTCCAAGTGTGGTTGAACGACGACGTGCATCGTGGTGACTCCTCCCGGGACATCGCACAACGGGCTCCTGCATTCACCCACAGTTCTGCTGTTCTCTAGTATCCTCCCTGCACTGATCAACTTGATGTCTTTCACTGTATGCGGAAGGCCGTGGCCGTGGCCGTCTTCTTTCTCTGCTCCAAAACAACTTCCTTACCACATATATATGCACAACAACTTCAAAAAATATAGATTACTTTCAAACTCAACTACATCACCTCAACTTCTCATCCAACCACACAGAGCCTAAGATTCTTGTTTTTCTTCTTTCATTCATTCTATTAAGGTAGTTTGGTTTCACACAGAAGGGATTCAATCCAAATCTAGAGATTCTAGATCAAACACATTTGGCACAACATAAATCAATTTGTATTAGAGATTCAAATCTTTGCTAAAACTATGTCATAACAACACAAGTCAGGAAAGGAAAACATCAAAAACAGCATGGTGGGATTCGTCTAACCTCTAGGCCATTGTGCTATGATGTTCTCCTTCAAGGTAGCAATACTCGTGGCAACGGGGAAGTTTCTCGGGCCTATATCCGAGCCATCGGTTAACCTAAACTTGATCTCCAGCTGATCTTGAGCTCCAGACATCTTCAAACTATTAACACCCATAGAAACACCAAGATCTTCACTTTGCTCTTCCACAAAGCAAGCAATCAATCAATCTCCAATGGATGCTTACCTCTAATTTTAGGCCAAATCAAGAAATCTTCTCTGCATACACTTCCACAAAATCCATCCAAGTTTCCATATACCTCTCTTCTCTATAATGGAAACATGAGCTCAGATTCATTAGAAACACAATCTTGAAAATGTGATGGTGAACATATTTCATATATCCCTATCTAAAGGAATATATATATATATATCACTATGTAATGTAATGGAAGTTAAGTGGAGCACCAAAATGTGCAACTCATCATTATATAATTGAAATTATGACGAAGGAATTTCAACGATGCCTAGCATCAAGGAATAAGAACCAAACCTTGGACATGTCCAAACTCCAATAGTATTTGCACACACACACACACACACACATTTGTATATATATATACACTGAAACTCTTACTATTATACAGAAAGCTAGTGAGTGAAGCCAAAAAAAGAAAAGAGTGTTGACACTAGAATTTCACCACCTATTCCCCTAACCTCAAAAACTCCTAAAGATTCTTTCTTCCTTTTTTTAAGATTAAACTTTTTCTCAACTAATTTTTTTCATTGTATTCACATCGCTACCAAATCAATCAGAAAGTCAAACCCCACAAGCACTGAAGAAACTACTGAATTCATCCTCTCTTTTTTTTTTTTTTCATATTTCAGATGAAAAATCCAATCTTTTACTTTATCATAAAACACAAATTATTGCAAGGTCAGACTTACTTGATCTGGGGTCCTCTTCTTCTTTTCTCTTTTCCAACAAGTTCTTAACTTTTTTCAAGAAACGCAAAAAACAAAAGCTAGAGAAGAGGGAGAAAGAACAAGAAGAAAAGCTTTAGGAACTGATTTTCATAAGCACTACATTAATGATACTGTAAACTTAATAATAATAATAATAGATCATTAAATGCTAATTAATAAATTAATTAATTAGTGAAAGCCAGACATAAGACATTATTGGTGGGGGGGGAATAAAGAAAATGATCAGACAAGAACGAGGGTGTTCCGTAGTTTCCAAAGTTATTCTCCAAATTCTATGGGAAAAATCGACTTAGATTTTCCTTTTATTTTTTCATGATTTTTAAAGTACTAATTGACCTTTACAGTTGTGATAATCTATTACATAAATAGAAGTTAATTATTGCCAAAATTTACAATAATGTCGTTTTTTCTTTAAACTATTTCAATTGATTATTATAATAATATTCTTACTAATGTTTACAAATTGGAGTAAATTAATGGGCTCATAACATTCATAACCATTACACTTATTTGCTCTAATTTGTTAACGTTATGGACTTATGCATCCCAATTTATAAACATTAAGAAGATAATTGCATTAAACATAATTTCATAACTTATGTATCCCAATTTATAAACATTAAGAACATAATTGCATTAAACATAATTATAAAAAAAAAATGTTTTTTGCTATAACTATTATGAGTGTATTTGTTACTTAATCATTTCTTAACTGCAAAAATGTCTTTGCTAAATCTACTGCAAATTCAATTTTTTTTTTCTCCATTCTAATATTGCATATTTTCCGCCAATCTTGTTTTCTATTTCTTTTTTGTAATTTTATTTTTTATTTGTTATTTATTCCTTTAAAAATAATGTAATTCGACTAATTGTAAAGTATTAAATATACATATCACATTAAAAATCAAGGCATGATTTTTAAATTGATATACATTATGTAAAATATAAATTTAAGATAAAAAGGTTATAGACATTACTCATTATAAATATTAAAGAGAATTATTTATCAACCTATATATTATACAAAAACAATACAATCGTTCAAAAATAGTAATTGTGATTGTTCAACCTATTTTCAAATTTGGATTTTTGAATTAATTTTATCAAATTAATTAAAGTTTTTATTTTTTTAATATACTACATTAGTTTTTTTTATTTCATTTTTTTAATATTTAAAATTTCTTTCTCTTCCACATCATCAATATTCATTCCAGCTAACCACATTTATTTTGGGTTTATCCATGATCACTCCAACCACTCAACTACATTTATATAATTATTTTTTATTTTTTAATCATGATATTTTTAATATATTAAATACTAATTAAAATAATAACAATAAATTAAGAGAGATTGATAACAAAATTAATAGTAAAAATTGATGTTATATATAGATAAATAATAAAATTATATTGTATGTGTAACTATAGCAACATGTGTATATTTGTAGAGAATTTAAAAAAATGGTGTTTTCTATTTTTTTATTTTGATAAATTTAACTTAAACTCAAAATCAAATTTAATAAACTAATAAAATGTTGACACTTGTCTCGAAAAAAGTGGAAAGACCTTGTGGTCTCTTGGAGATGATTGGGCTCCCACGATTGGTTGAGCTAAATGATTAAAATATATACTATTTTTTATTTATAGTCGACCATGAAGGGTCCAAAATTTTTATACTGTGAATGCACAAAATAAATATAAATATAAAATACGCTAACAATATTACTATATAATAATTCAAGTTTATTGGGGATTGAGAATTTAAAAGTTTACTTATTTATTATATACTTTAATTAAATATATATACAAATACTTAATAAAAAAAATGTTTGGGGCACGTGCCCCCAGAATGGGGTACATGCGTCCGTCTCTGACCATGAATAACAACAACCTCCGTGCCATATGGTCGACCTCCACGTTTGAAAATGGATATTAAACAAAAAATAACTTTTTCTATCTTGCAAAAAGACGGACCGTGGTCTGTTTGCAACACAAATGAGACACTGTGACCTCTTTATTTTTGATAAAAGATAAGACATGTGATATTATTTAATTGGTTGTGTATATTTAATTTAGATATTAAGATAAAATCTTAATATTATATATATATATATATAATCTTAATATCTAAATTAAATATATATATATATATATATATATATGTGGAATGGTTCCAATAAGATATCTCAAACTCCAATATGATGAGATTTTAGATTGATCTATATGTGTTGATTTAATGTATTCTATGGCTGATATTTGTCTAGAGAGAATTTTTTTTACCTGGGTTCGAATCCAAGAGGGAGCAAAAATTTTACTTATTTTTTGAATATTGATATTCAACACTATATACTATCTCATTCATCACTATATACCTATGATGCACAGATTCTTCAAAAATTAGCATGTACGACGAATCGGATTCTTTTAGGGTGCGATTCTCTCGGATTCTCGTCGGATTTGCACCCGATTCGCCACATGGCGTATCTTTTAAAACAATTTATAAAAATAAACCGGATTCGAAATTCCATAGGCGAAATTCACGTATCTCGTGCACGAAAGGCCTACACAAGGTTATTTTGATAATTTTATTTTCAGTTATGACTTATATATTGGACTAATAATATTTGAATCGTTATATTGTTGCTCAATTAACTTATATAATTGAAAATGCTTAACTTTTGAGTAAAATAAAATGTAAATTACATATAATTAATTTAAGAAAATTTAAATTGTATATAGTTTATAAGCATTATATATCATAAAATTTTAATAATTAGATGTATCCTTGTCCAATCGCACTCTATAATTTTTAAAAATCCGTATCCCCGTACTCGTATCGTATCGCCCCCGCATCCGCACCCTCGTACCTATGCAACATAGCTATATACTGACTTATTCATTAATCTCACATTTCACGCAAAATAACAATCTCATTATAACTTAACCCTATATATATGGAGGTGGTTTCCTGTAAAAACTGATTTCATGGTGAAACCAGCTTCACAATGACACTACTTCAACATACAAATAACACTTTTTGTATGTTGAAGTAGTGTCATTGTGAAGCCGATTTCACCGTAAAACCGGTTTCACATGAATTTTTGTGATATATTAGTCCATTTGTCCCAATTTTTAGTATCAATATTTTCATTTTTGGATGTCCCATTTTTTTGTATCCATTTCTATTTTTGGTAAAAGTAGGTGAGACATTTACTTTACTTTAATTATTTTAACATTCACATAAAAGGTGATACCCTTATTCCACTCACAATATACCTAATTATTTTATTAAAACTCGTGTCACTCTCAATTGGATACTAAAAATTGGGACGGAGGGAGTATATATCAAAATTCATAATTTTAATTTCTCTACACACGCAAAATAATTTAGTTGTAAAAATTGAATGTGTAATTTTTCCGAAGATCTGTTTGAAGAACAATTAATTTATTTGTAATTTCGTATTGTTGTATTATTAATTTAGTTTGAGATTTCTTGATAATAATATATTTTATGTTTATTGCTCAATTTTACTTATTGGCATTTTAACATTTTTTGTTATAGTTATAATTCTTTATTTTATTTTTTATATATAATTCTTATGCTTAAAAAATATATTATACAAAATATTGTAGTTAGAATTGGAGTGATCATGAATAAATCTCTCAAAATGAGTATGGTTAAATTTGAATGAATATTGGTGATGTGAAAACAAGATCAATCAATTAAATATTAAAGAAATTGAATGATTATAGTGATGGCCGAGAATGGTAATATTCGAAAAGCATTGGAACTACCAGTTCCCAATTCAGAAGCTCGCCATCTAGTCCAAGAAAAAAAAAATCTTCTTAGAATAATATCTAAATCGGAACCAAAATATTCAACCAATTAACCCAACCAGGTGGCGATAATCATTTAACTATAAAGAACAGAATCTTTAGGAAAAAAACAAATTAAGGCGAGGGCCACCCAATAATATTAAATAATTACGAATCAGATCAATCAAATTCTTTAATGCCAGTGGCCTTCTTGTTGACAACTGGACAAACACTGCAACAAGAATCCTTGATAAAGAAATGTTTAACAAATCTTCGATAAAACAAAGGCTCCTATTTCTTGAAAGAAAGAAAATGTAGCACTAAAGGTGGCACATAAGCATAGTGCAGAACACAAAGATAATAATTAACAAGTAAATTTGATGAAAGAATAATCTGCACATCTAAAATGTTTGGACAGCTTCATAGTTCATACAAAGAAAATACCTGACTTTTAAAAACCTATGCTGTTCTCTAACTCAACCAGGTCCCAGTAACAACTTCCAAATCTACCCAAAAGATATAAAATTAGCAAAATGGAAATAATGGGAGAATCACAGCAAAAATCTGAACAAAAAAATGGAAACCGAGACAAGAGGAAAGTGTCGTCTTTACGTCTATTGGGGCCATAGTATGAGCCTTAAGATTTAATGCATCTTAGCTCTGTCCTCTCATGCAGTGGACCAGCGCATATACCATTATTCCCTTCTAATATCTAAAACATAGGTGACACCCCATTACGGAGATGCAAAAATAATATCATGCCCTCTATCCGACCAAAAATAGATGAATGAATGCTACTTTACATACTGGAAGAACGAATCTCATGCCTTGGTCTGCAATACAGGTCTTCTTCTTCAAGGATTGGGGCGAATCCAACAAAACGAAGGTTTCATGTCTGGCCACATTGCTGAATGTGTTCTGAGATTCACCTAAATCCCCAGTTTCTTACTTAATCAAGAATTGATAAATATTACCTGCCACAAGACTTTGAGTATATAATCCATAATGCCTCTGTCTTTGTCCCATGATTTCCTCGGTGCATGTCTGGTGTCATTAGACTCATTACTACTCCAAGATGTGGCAGTTCCTTATGAAATCACTAGAGTAGTTCACGTATTTTGTCCAGAATGGTCGGAGATGCTCAAATCCAATCTCCAACCAAGGTTTTGACTGGCCATTGTAGTGGATCACGGCTGCCTTTTTCACATTTTCAATATTCGTCTTATTCTGATAGCCCAACCCAAGCATGTGCCAGGAAGGATCAATTGGATGAACATGACCCTTAAATGCAATCAAAGCTGGGGGCAGGGTTCCAAGTTTCCACAACGTGAGGTTTGACTTCAGATTCTGTAATTCACACCACCCACATTAGAAGAGCATATTACAGAAACTCTTCACCTCATGCTGAAGTAATGGGAGTTTATAGCCAAAATAGAAATTCTAAATGAATTTTCTTCTAAAATGCTGTTAATGAGCTACGCTAGACATAACCAGCCCCTTCTCTCAGCTGCCATTAACCTATTCACCCACCTCCAGCGGACACAGCAGCATTTGATTTTATTTTTTAATCTTGATTCAATTGTTTTGCCATTTGAGCTACATCTCCAGACTTTATAGCATATGTTTAATCTTAATTTTAGAAATTTAAGATCAACATATGAAATATATCACACTGATATCCTATAATTATCAGCATCAGTCCTAGTTGTAACAAACAAGACTGGACGATCTCAATTTTATTATAGCAGAAAATCATTACTATTATTAATATGATTATTCAGGAAAACGCTGAAGTCTGGAGGTAATAGGGGCAAATGAATGACATAATGAAAAAAACGCTCATGGATAAACCATCCAACTTTATCTTTTTCAAGAATGGGAAGAGCTCAGCCATAGGGATTATAGATACGTGGACATAAGAAATGAGCTTCCATTTGTGAGGGATTTAAATTTCTATGCAGTTTATTTAATATCATTATGTCTTAAGTTTCAAACTCAAAGTGTGTAGAAGATCTGGTGCTCCAGCAGCTAAAGTAAAGACTTGGAACTTGCTTGCAAAAGCAATCCTCTTCCATTAATCAAACTAAGAGGCAAAAACAGATGATACGAGAAATAACTTAAATTGTATGGAAATTTTAGTGTACCTCTTTAAGCCAGGTGTGATAAGTATCTCTAATATTTGTCTTCCTCCATTGATGCAAGTCAAAAATATTCATCCCATATGCCCATGCACATTCATCAGGATCCAAGTTCTTTGCTATAAGTGGATGAGAGAAGTTGAAATAGTTCCTGACTCGCTTAGACATAACCCACTCATCTTCACCTTTACAAGTTTCAACAGCTCCATTAACTTTTCCATTAAGGTCAATTTCCCAGAGAGGAGCCAGATCTCGTTGAATTACAACATCATCATCCAGGAAAACCACTTTATCTAGGTTCGGGAATAGCTGCAAATCATAGCAAATATTACTGTCTGCTGTGAATCTTAAGATTTTTTTAATGAAAGAAAAGAATGCTGGAACCAACTTTCAATCCCATCCATAATTTAAAGATACAAAATAGCCAGAGTGAGAAACAAAGCCGCATCCCTGATGTCCCAGAAAAAAGCATACTCATTTAGGCAACACAACGCCAATGCCATGCTCCAATTATTTTTATTTGACATTGTATGTACTAAATCATGGATCCCACAAATCAATCTATTCACCAAGAACCTGAATGTTCAATAAAGAGAACAAGGACAATAGACCACTGAAGAAATGAGTAGTAGGAGTACTAAATTTGGTTAAAACATAAGCATACGAAGATTGAAGTAATTAAAATGATATGAGCATTTATTTGACCAGAGTGCAATGAAGGGATCAAAATGATAAGCTTCAAGCAAAGGAACAAGATTAATTGTCTCAATTTTCTCAAAAATGATTGTATGTGAAGTTTGATCCTCACCCCTGGGCTAAGTCAGGGCTTTTCATTTCAAATATGTCACCCAGAATCACATATATTTAGGCACATAAGCAGACAAGTGCAGATGATGAAAACAGATAGCAGTTAGTCCAATGGCATACCATCATTTTGGTGTATGACATTCCTATTGTAAAATAAATACAATATAAACATAAAATATGGAACATCTGTATGTTCAAGCGCAAACAATTACCTCTGGGAGATATATACGAAGATGGTTAAGCAATGAGATATACTTTGGACTCCTAGCTTGTAATTTGGAAGCAAATGTTCGTGGAGTCGTATCACTAAGATTGGCCCCGGCAATATGATTCCCATGGTAGTAATTCCTAATACCATTGTGGTTCTCCACAACTTCAAGAATTGGAACATTCTCTCTTGTTAACCAATCAAATTGATGCACACCTTTTACTTCAACTATAGCAGGAGGCAAAGGATGCAGGGCAAACCATGAATGCATGCCAGCATAAGTTTTCTTGTCAGTTATGACATGGAAAACTATCTTTTCAGGGTTTGCAGAAGTCTGTACAGCAGATGTGACAACAACAGCAGCAGCAAGAATATTGTCTGTGGATAACACAAAGTGATGGTAGGAGTTGTCAGAGAGCAAAGGAAGTAACTCCGGAGAAGGTAACTGTCTGCGGGCATGAGCATTGGAAGAATACTCATCAGTCAGCCTCAATGAAAGGCAATGAATGCTCTTCGGGATGGCACTAGCTGCAAAGTGTTTATTCATAAGCTCAGCAAACCTGGACTGCCTTATATCCCTTTCAGATCTCTCCATCTGTTACGAGAAAAGACAATTTTAAAACTAAATATAATTGTTTGCAACCAAGGTCACTTGGGAAAATCCAAAAAAGTAGTGGAGCATACAGAGATTATATAATCTCATGAATGAAATGCATGGTAAAATAAAGAACTGTGTTAAGTGGTTCAGGAACGTAACTTCATAGAAAAAAAGACATTTTTCTAATGCATATATTATTTGCTAACCACAAATAGTATGAAACTGTGAAAAAAATGCAATACACAAATACATACCATTCCTTTCAGAATCAGGGCAAAGTCCTTTGAACTATACTTGTTGTTTTTCATTTCAGAAAGGAGTTGATTATAAGAGTCTGGGATCTTCAAGGTGTCAGGGACTTTCTCAGAGTTTACTTGATTCAAAATCTTAACAAAGTCCTTCACCAGCTTCTGTCATTACAACAACAACGACAAAGTTTTAGCTTGCTTTTTATGATTGATAAATTAACCATATGAATATACGAATCATACCCCGGAATCAGTGGATCTACCAAGAAGCTTCGGTCCTAACCGACGTCCTAAACAATCTGAAAGCAATAGAAAATAAAATTTGAGAACACATATATTCAGGATTTTGGATAAAAAACGAAAACTTGCATATTCACATTAAAATGCCTTAAGGAGATCAACGACATTTGTCCAAAAGCACAAACAGAAAAGGAAGAACTTGAAGCAGTCTTAACAGAATTGTCTACAAGTTGTGTTGTATATAAATGATTTTTAGTTGGAGGAATTTCACTGCATGGATTAAAAAAATTATAGTGCTTCTCAAGTGAAGGGCCAAGTTAGAATTTATCCAAGATGGGGTTAAGCCATCCTGTTCCTTCTTTAGACATCTAGGAAGAGCAAACCTGAAAACTTTCCATAAAGGTGATCACCACACTATCTCTAGATCAAAGTTGTACAGAAGCATAAAGGGGTGCATTTCAATAGTGGATGAAAAAGATATTTAGCAGATTTACAAACACAGGAAAGGATATTTAGCAGATTAGCTTAACAATATCAAACACCTAATACAGAAAGGGAAAAAAAATTGTTTGACGCAAGCACCCACAACAACAGAACTGAATAAAAACAGCAAACACAGGCAGAATGTTCGACCATCCCCATGTACATATTGATATAACAAGTCTTTTTTAACACAACAATTTTAATTTATCTACCATAAGGTTGAGAATCACAGCCAACAGGAGAATCATAATTCAGGTCTCACATCAATCTACACAACTTTAGAAGCTAGAAACACAGTAATGCCCCATACCACATGCATAATACCGAATAATAATTTAGATTGAAATAACATCATAATTATCTAAAGTAAACAAAACCAATAAGGCAATAATTAAATCATGATATCAATCGAAGAGCCAAGGAGAAGGAGAATCTCACAACGTACCAATTGACGAACACTTGTTGACACCTTCAAGGGTGACAAGAGCTGTTAGAATGAACACAAATGGCAACAAAAACGCAAGAATCAGAATGCTGTGGAACAGCGTGCGGTACGAAATGTGGCGAGCTGCGACCTTGATCTTCATCAAATCTCCACCTCCATTTCCATTTCCTACACCGTTGCTCGACGATATCGTTATACTTCTCATGCTAGGTGAGAAGTGCAGCTGCATCTTCCTGCACCGCCGCCCCTCTCCACCAGTATCCTCCTATTCCCTCCTTTTAACCTCCCAAAATTCAAAGAATTACCACAGGCACCACCACTTGCGCCGCCACCGATACAACCAATCCTAATATTCTTCAAACGTACAAGGTCCAAATAATTCTTCGAAATCAATAAAGCGCTTCTCACCATCAGATCCGCCACCGCGGCAATCCAATGATCTCGATCTTCCCTCCAGCTGTGAACTCCTCGATTCTAACAAAATCCCGCCCAATCCCACTAGCCCTAGGGTTTCCGATTGCTTTCCCGATTTCCGTGTTCTATATGTATCTAGCTTAAGCAAAT
The DNA here is from genome assembly GCF_028751815.1 of Salvia miltiorrhiza. NCBI lineage: Eukaryota > Viridiplantae > Streptophyta > Magnoliopsida > Lamiales > Lamiaceae > Salvia > Salvia miltiorrhiza. Next base: position 41,786,200 of record NC_080392.1, read on the forward strand.
CAACGAATGAAATAAATGAATTAACGTAAATGTGAGAACAATGCATCAACTAAATCATCACAGCAAAGCAAGTAATCAATTCTCCCCACCTCTCTCTCTCTCTAGATTTTGCCGTTAATGGCTGATGATGGAATCTCTCTCCCTCTCTCTGGATCGGAAGTCGGAAGAGTGAATGTAGAGAGAGAAACTATTAATGTTGTTTATTTACGTCTTTGTTATCATTTTCTTCTTATTAAAACTATAATACATCGACTATTAATGTCTTTGATTTTTCGTTATAAATTGTAATAACAACCAAGTAACAGAAACTTTTGTCTCAAAAAAAAACCAAGTAAATATACAAATTTTATTTTGGTCAAAAATTCAAACCGTGTTGTCCTAAGAAAAGACCGGTTTGACTTTTACAATCCACTCACAAAAGAAAAAAAATGAATAAGAAGGTATGATTAATTATGGCATAAAATGATAGGTTATCACTCAGCCATCAGGCTAGAGGAATTTAAGTCCAGAATTGATAGGTGTCATTAATTGTCTAATATGATAGGCGTAGTGATAATTGTTTCTTAATTGCATACCGACACTCAACTTTTCCATGAACTTTTTTTTTATCAAAAATTTCCTAAACTTAATGTGTTGAACAATTTTTCCATACTTTTTTCTCCGGTGAAGCTCCGGGCTGACTTGTCGCCTACGTGGTAATATCGAGCTGACGTGACGTCTATTTGGACTAAAAATTGACACTTGAAAAAAAAATCATTCTCTTTCTCTTCCCCCCTCCATGTCCGGCGAACACCACCGCCCCACCAGATCCGCCGCCCCCTCTCTCTCCACCGCCCACCGCCTTCCCTCCTCCATGTCCGGCGAACTCCTCCTCCATGTCAGAAACAGTTACACATGTATTCTCTTCGTTTGCACGGTGGTGGTCAGTTTGTTGTCCAATCGAAGCGCAGAGGAGGCGTAAGAAGGTGAGGGATTTGGAGCTCTGCGGCGACAGCCCTATGGCTGTGCAGTCGCCGGACTTCGAGGAAAGGGGGTAGGGTTTACAGCAGGGCAGAGCAGAGTAGAGTAGAACAGAACAGAGTAGATCAGAGCAGAGTAGAGCAGAGTATAGAAGAGTAGAGCAGAATAGAGCGGTGTTGGCTCTTCGCCGATGGTCGTCCGAGGGCAGAGCAGAGTAGAGTAGAGCAGAACAGAGTAGATTAGAGCAGAGTAGAGTAGAGCAGAGTATAGAAAAGTAGAGCGGAGTAGAGTATAGTAGAGCAAAGCAGAGCAGAATAGCGCGGCGTTGGCTCTTCGCCGATGGTCGTCCGACCGAGAAAGCAAGAAAGGAGGGAAGAGAGAGGGCGAAAGCAGATCCGGCGCCCCAACCTTAATTTCGTCTCCCCCGTTTTCCCCACCCCCAAACCCTAATTTCACCTCCTTCCACCCGCCGCCGCACCAGATCCGGCGCCCTTGCCGCCGCCCACCCCTCAGATTCACCCCTCTATCCAAAATCTAAGAGACATCAATTGTTGCGATAAGGTTAGCGTCCGGCGCCGCACGAGAACGGGCAATAGCAAACTAGCACCGCGTGAGGTCGCTGCTGCAAACCAACACGCCGCTGCACTGCATCTCCGGCACTGATCCTCCGTCGATTTCCTCCTCCTTCGCCTCCGTCGAAATTAAGGCTTAGAAAGGGGGGCTGATGTTAAACGACGTCGTTTACCTCCAATTAAACGACGTCGTTTCAATTCTCCGCCGGCGATGCCATATCATATATCCGGTCACTTAAAACATGCCATGTCAGCTATGAATTTGGGGATTCTTGAAAGTTATGGAAAAATTGTTCAACACATTAAGTTCAGGGAATTTTTGATAAAAAAAAATCATGAAAAAGTTGAAAATTGGGGTATAGTTCATGGTTTTTGGCGTAATTAACCCCTTATTTTAAATATCAAAGTGAAAGTAATATTTTTTGAAACTAATATACTACTCCCTCCGTCCCATGACAAGTGTCATAGTTTATTTATTAAATACAAAGAAACTAGAACACTTGTTATGATACAGAGTGAATAATATTATTAGAGCATCTCCAGTAGAAGGTGTTAAAGGGAGGTCCTTTTTTGTGATCCTCACCTTAGCACCTCCCATCTCAAGTGCATTGACTCTATAAGAGACGCTATAATCTTCATTTCCATTTAATCTCATTTTTTCTCTTCTATTTAAAAATTTAATATTTCATTAAAATTAAAAATTCAATATTACATTAATTAAAATAAAAAAATTTAAATTTTAAATAATTTTAAAAAATTACAATAATTAAAAAAAAAAAAACATAGACTACATGAATCATCTACGCATGAGCATTTATTGGACCATATTCTGGTGCCATGCCAATTGAGCCTCTGACATCCTTAAAGTATCCGTGTTGAAGATTTTGAAATCGAACTCCTCCCTTCTCATCTTGAATTTTATGATTTTTGGTTCGGTCATTTTAGCTTTTGCTTCGGCAATGATTCCACTTTCTTCCCTTTACCTTTATCGCGCTTCGCCGCTTTCTGGCCTTGGGGCCTCGTCGTCATACTTGGCTCCGAAGATGTTGTGGCCTGTCCCTCAGAGCTTTTTGACTTCTTGGGGAAGTGCACATCCTCGCCCTGAGATGCAAATCGCTGACATTCGCGCAAGATCATCCATGCTTTTGAAATGCCTAAATTGGGAGCCATTGTTGGCCTCATTGATTTTTTGCGCATGTTGAGTGATTTTCTCGTCACTCATTCCACTACCCCAACTAGCTTTGCATTTGTCGTATATCGCTTCACACAGTTTAACGTCCTTTTGAATGCGTTGAAAGTGAGATTTGATATGCATGTTCTCACGAATAGGAGCTCACTCTGGTTTATTGGCGTTGAATCTCTCAGTGACACCTCTCCAATATTGAGTAGCTTTTTTACCATCTCCCAATATTGAGTTGTGGGTAGCCTCCACCCATAACATGCATATGAGCTCTGTCTCGGCACTCATGTACCCAATGCGGTGCTTCGAAGACTTTGGCTTCAACAACGGGCGGTGGGTTTGTCGGAGTTGGAAGAGAGCTCGGAGAAAAAATATTGGAGCCTTCAGAGAAAGAAGCGAGCCCATCATCGGGTTGGTTCAAAATTTTATTTTGGGACATGACCTCACACATTATCACTTTTTCTAAAAAAGTAATTGGTCATTTTTTCTACTTCATATATTATCTACCAACATTTTTTAAACTTGTGTCATCTCTCAAAGCCCCAAGTGATACTCTCTTACGGAATAGATGGAGTATTTAATTGGAGATATAAGTTTTCATATTTGGCTGGTTCAACATTTGGATTTATTGTAATCATATAATTAAGTTAAATTATGGATTTTATGAATTTTGAAAAGATTAAATTATAATAATATAATTATTATTAGACATAAAATATATAATTAAAAATATATAAATGAAGAATCTAGATAAATAAAAATAAAGAATTATGGAGATGTCATTCTAAGATCCTAAATTAAGGAGAGAGCTTCAATCCATTTTCCTATTAGACTACATTTACTAATGACCTCACCGACCGATCATTATATAAGACAAAATGTTTGATTGCAAAAGTAATAATAAAATATTCTAAACCGCATAACCGGTCGTAAGTTTTGGGTAATGACCGACTTAATTTAATAACCTCATTTATCAAATGAGGTTATGCCATTTGGCATTTTGTCATCAAAAAGTATAATAAAAAATAATAAAAGAATAAATTATATTTAGGTTGGTGTGGGTTATTGATAAAGTAAAAAAGTTATAAAATTGAATTGAATTATAGGTTGTATATGTGGAAGAGAGAGAAATGTTTTTCTATTAAAAAGTTGGGTTGATGAGGGTTATTGATAAAGATAGTCTTATATACTCACTCGTCCACAAAAAAAATGTGGTCTTTCTGCTACTTTGGTTCGTCACCAATAAGTGTGATGTTTTTCATTTTGATACGTATTTATATTTTAAACTTTATTCATATTCAATAATGTACAAATAAAATTCATCATTTTATACATCTCTCTCAACTACTTATTAAAACTCAAGCCTGCACACTACACCATAACTTTGATGAAGGAATGAGTATATAGTATCAAAATGGGAACCAAAATATTCAACTAATTAACCTAATCAGGTTGGGACAAACATTTAATTATAAGGTTGCATTTTCTTAGTTGCAACTTTATCCTAAGAAAAAATTAGAAATTTTATTTAAATTTAGTTGCCACTACATCATGATAATAATATCATGGATTTGAATTGGAGTGAAAATGTGTAAAAAAATAGTGCCTCAATTTCTTTTCGATTTCATCCGAATGTGAAAATAATGAAAAACATATAAAAATATATATTTTTCATCATTTCTAATTATTCATCCTACGGAACATGTGAAAAAGCTGAAAAAATATAAAAACATATACTCCCTCTGTTCCATAAAAGTATGCATAATTATTGATGGCACAAATTTTAATAAATATTAGGTGAATGTGTCACGAGGAGAAGAATGGACCCACTTTTTATTGGAGTGTTATAAGTAAGATAACAAAATAAGGAATTAGTGGCGAACCATGTGTAGTAAAATTATAAATATATGTTTAAAGTAGAGATAAAACAAAATAAAGAATTTGTTGTGAGATAATATCTAAAAATAACAATGTACATTTTTGTGCCAAAATGAAAAGAAGTATCCACTCTATCGTGGGAATGAGAGCATTTTTCATCATTACTCACCCTAAAGGACAGAATCTTCAGAAAAGGGCAAAGAGATCATTCAAATTAAGGCGGGGCCACCCAATAATCTTAAATAATTACGAACCCGATCAATCAATTTCTTTAATGCCAATGGCCTTCTTGTTGACAACTTGACAAAGCAACAAGAATCCTTGATAAAGAAATGTTTAACAAATCTCTGATAAAATAAAGGCTACCATTTTTTGAAAGACAAAATGCAGGACTAGAGGCGGCATAGAAGCATAGTGGAGAACCAGAAGATATTGATTAATAAGTAAATTTGATGAAAGAATAATCTGCACATCTAAAATGTTTGGACAGCTTCATAGTTCATACAAAGAAATACCTGACTTGTAAAAGCCTATGCTGTTCTCTAACTCAACCAGGTCCCAGTAACAACTTCCAAATCTACCCAAAAGATATAAAATTAGCAAAATGGAAATAATGGGAGAATCACAGCAAAAATCTGATCAAAAAAATGGAAACCGAAACAACAGGAAAGTGTCGTCTTTACGTCTATTGGGGCCATAGTAGGATTTAATGCATCTTAGCTCTGTCCTTTCATGCAGTGGACCAGCGCATATACCATTATTCCCTTCTAAAATCTAAAACATAGGTGACACCCCATTACGGAGATGCAAAAATAATATCATGTCCTTTATCCAACCAAAAATAGATGAATGAATGCTACTTCACATACTGGAAGAATGAATATCATGCCTCGGTTTGCAATACAGGCCCTCTTCTTCAAGGATTGGGGAGAATAAAGCAAAACGCAGGTTTCATGTCTGGCCACATTGGTGAATGTGTTCTGAGATTCACCTAACTCCCCAGTTTCTCACTCGATCAAGAATTGATAAATATTACCTGCCAAAAGACTTTGAGTATATAATCCATAATGCCTCTGTCTTTGTCCCATGATTTCCTCGGTGCATGTCTGGTGTCATTAGACTCATTACTACTCCAAGATGTGGCAGTTCCTTATGAAATCACTAGAGTAGTTCACGTATTTTGTCCAGAATGGTCGGAGATGCTCAAATCCAATCTCCAACCAAGGTTTTGACTGGCCATTGTAGTGGATCACGGCTGCCTTTTTCACATTTTCAATATTCGTCTTATTCTGATAGCCCAACCCAAGCATGTGCCAGGAAGGATCAATTGGATGAACATGACCCTTAAATGCAATCAAAGCTGGGGGTAGAGTTCCAAGTTTCCATAACGTGAGGTTTGACTTCAGATTCTACAATACACACCACCCACAACATTAGATGAGCATATTACAGATGTTCTTCACCTCATGCTGAAGTAATGGGAGTTTATAGCAAAAATAGAAATTCTAAATGAATTTTCTTCTAAAATGCTGTTATTGAGCTCCCCTGGACATAATCAGCCCCTTCTCTCAGCTGCCATTAAACTATTCACCCACCTCCAGCAGACTCGATAGCATTTAATTTTATTTTTACATTTTGATACAATTGTTTTGCCATTTGAGCTACATCTCCAGACTATATAGCATATGTTTAATCTTAATTTTAGAAATTTAAGATCAACATCTGAAATATATCAGACTGATATCCTTCAATTATCAGCATCAGTCCTAGTTGTAACAAACAAGACTGGATGATCTCAATCTTATTCTAGCAGAAAATTTACCACTGGCTAAAGAAAGCACTAGTTTACCTCACCATGTAGTCAGATACAACTCCAGAAAAAGTGATGATACTGCATGTTTATTTCCACTGCTTGAGTTGGTCCAGCTTAATAATTAGCTAAGAATGATGTTGTAGCAGAAATTGGGGCTACAAATGGGGGTTCAAGGTGGATGGGCCACAAAAGAGTTTAGCAACACAACTTCATCTTTTTTCAAAAATGGATTTAGCTATAGGGATTATAGATATGTTGACATAAGCATGAGTTTCCATTTGTGAGAGAATTAAAGTTTTATGCGGATTATTCTAATTATGTCTCTTAAGTTTCAAAGTGCGTAGGAGATCTGGTGCTCTAGCAGCTGAAGTAAGAACTTGGAACTTGCTTTCAAAAGCAATCCTCTTTGCTTAGTTAAACTAAGCTGCAAAAACAGATAATACGAGAAATGACTTAAACTGGACGGAAATTTGTGTACCTCTTTAAGCCAGGAGTGATAAGTATCTCTAATATTTGTCTTTCTCCATTGATGCAAGTCAAAAATATTCATCCCATATGCCCATGCACATTCATCAGGATCCAAGTTCTTTGCTATAAGTGGATGAGAGAAGTTGAAATAGTTCCTGACTCGCTTAGACATAACCCACTCATCTTCACCTTTACAAGTTTCAACAGCCCCATTAACTTTTCCATTAAGGTCAATTTCCCAGAGAGGAGACAGATCTCGTTGAATCACAACATCATCATCCAGGAAAACCACTTTGTCAAGGTTCGGAAATAGCTGCAAATCATAGCAAATATCACAGTCTGCTATGAATATTAAGATTTAAAAAAATGAATAATAAGAAAATATTCTTCAAAAAAGAATGCAGGAAACAACTTTAATTCCGTCCATAATTTAAAGATACAAACAGCCAGAGTGAGAAACAAAGGGCATCCCTTATGTCCCAGAAAAATGCATAGTCATTTAGGCAACACCAATGTCATTCTTTAATTATTTGACATGGTATGAACTAAATCATGGACCCCACAAACTATTTCTTTAGATGAAAAAAATCTATTAATCAAGAACATGAATGTTCAAGATAAAGATAACAAGGACAATAGACCACTGATGAAACGAGTAGTACAAAATTTGGTTGAAACATAAGCGGAAGAAGATTGAAGTATTCAAAATGATATGAGTATCTATTTGACCATAATGCAATGAAGGGATCAAAATTCCAAGCTTCAAGCATCGGAACAAGGTTAACTGTCTAGATTTTTTCAAAAATGATATGTAAAGTTTATCCTTACCCTGGGTTAATTCGGAGCTTTGAAGTTCTAATATGAAACCCAGCCATATATTTAGGCACATAAGCAGACAAGTGCAGATGATCAAAAAAGATAGCAGTTAGTCGAAGGCATAACTACATTTTGGTGTATGGCATTCCTATTCTAAAATAAATATAATATAAACATAAACCATAAAACATGGAACATCTGATTGTTTAAGTGCAAACAATTACCTCTGGGAGATATATACGAAGATGGTTAAGCAATGAGATATATTTTGGACTCCTAGCCTGTAATTTAGAAGCAAATGTTCGTGGGGTTGTATCACTAAGATTGGCCCCAGCAATGTGGTTCCCATGGTAGTAATCCCTAATACCATTGTGGTTCTCCACAGCTTCAAGAACTGGAACATTCTCTCTTGTTAACCAATCAAATTGATGCACACCTTTTACTTCAACTATAGCAGGAGGCAAAGGATGCAGGGCAAACCATGAATGCATGCCAGCATAAGTTTTCTTGTCAGTTATGACATGGAAAACTATCTTTTCAGGGTTTGCACAAGTCTGTACAGCAGACGTGACAACAACAGCAGCAGCAAGAATATTGTCTGTGGATAACACAAAGTGATGGTAGGAGTTGTCAGAGAGCAAAGGAAGTAACTCCGGAGAAGGTAACTGTCTGCGTGCATGAGCATTGGAAGAATACTCATCAGTCAGCCTCAATGAAAGGCAATGAATGCTCTTCGGGATGGCACTAGCTGCAAAGTGTTTATTCATAAGCTCAGAGAACCTGGACTGTCTTATATCCCTTTCAGATCTCTCCATCTGTCAGGAGGAGAAAAGACAATTTTTAACTTAAGAAATTAAGTTTGAAACGAAGGCCACTTGGGGAAAATCCAAAGAACTTAAGCTTATTTTGGAGCATACAGAGATTATATCATCTCATGAATGAAATAGATGGTAAAATAAAGTATGTGTTAGGTGGTTCAGGAACGTACTTCTAAGGCATATATTAGTACTTGCTAACCACAAATAGTATGAAACTGTGAAAAAAAATGTAATACTGCATAAATACATACCATTCCTTTCAGAATCAGGGCAAATTCCTTTGAACTATACTTGTTGTTTTTCATTTCAGAAAGGAGCTGACTATAAGAGTCTGGGATCTTCAAAGTGTCGGGGACTTTCTCAGAGTTCACTTGATTCAAAATCTTAACGAAGTCCTTCACCAGCTTCTGTCATTACAACAACAACGAAGTTTTAGTTTGTTTTTAAAGATTGATAAAATGATCATATGGATACAAACAAATCATACCCCGGAATCAGTGGATCTACCGAGAAGCTTTGGTCCTAACCGACGTCCTAAACAATCTGAAAGCAATAGAAATAAAATTTAAGAACACATCTTCAGGCTTTTTGATAAAATAAATGATAAATTACAGATTCACATTAAAATGTCTTAAGGAAATCAATGACATTTGTCAAAAAGCACAAACAGAAAAGGAAGAACTTGAAGTGTCTTGACCGGATTGTCTACAAGTTTGGTTGGAGGGCTTTCACAGCATAGATAAAAAAATTATACAGTACTTCTCCAGTTAAGGGCCAAGTGAGATTTATGTAAGATGAGGTTAAGCCATCCTGTTGCTGCTTTAAACATCTAGGGACAACATACTAGTAGGAAGTGTTAACCTGAAAACTTTACATGAAAGGTGATCGCCACACTACAGAAGCATAAAGGGGTGACTTGCAATAGTGGATGAAAAAGACATTTAGAAGATTTACAAACAAGGAAAAAAATATTTAGCAGGCTAGCTTCACAATATCAAACACCTAACACAGAAAGAAAACGTTTGACACAAGCAGCCACAGCAACAAAAGAACTGAACAAGTACAGCAAACACAGGCAGAATGCTCGACCATACTCATGTATATATTGATATAATAAGTCTTTTTTTTTAAAACAACAAGTTTGATTTATCTACCATACGGAGAAGAATCATACCCAAGTCCATACCAATTGCATGATACCGAGTAATAATTTAGATTAAAATAACATCATAATCATCTAAAGTAAACAAAACGAATAATTAAATCATGATATCAATCGAAGAGCCAAGGAGAAGGAGAATCTCACAACGTACCAATTGACGAACACTTGTTGACACCTTCAAGGGTGACAAGAGCTGTTAGAATGAACACAAATGGCAACAAAAACGCAAGAATCAGAATGCTGTGGAACAGCGTGCGGTACGAAATGTGGCGAGCTGCGACCTTGATCTTCATCAAATCTCCACCTCCATTTCCATTTCCTACACCGTTGCTCGACGATATCGTTATACTTCTCATGCTAGGTGAGAAGTGCAGCTGCATCTTCCTGCACCGCCGCCCCTCTCCACCAGTATCCTCCTATTCCTTCCTCTTAACCTCCCAAAATTCAACGAATTACCACAGGCACCACCACTAGCGCCGCCATCGATACAATCAATCCTAATATTCTTCAAACGTACAAGGTCCAAATAATTCTTCGAAATCAATAAAGCGCTTCTCACCATCAGATCCGCCACCGCGGCAATTCAATGATCTCAATTTTCCCTCCAGCTGTGAACTCCTCGATTGTAACAAAATCCCGCCCAATCCCACTAGCCCTAGGGTTTCCGATTGCTTTCCCGATTTCCGTGTTCTATATGTATCTAGTTTAAGCAAATCAACGAATGAAATAAATGAATTAACGTAAATGTGAGAACAATGCATCAACTAAATCATCACAGCAAAGCAAGTAATCAATTCTCCCCACCTCTCTCTCTCTAGATTTTGCCGTTAATGGCTGATAATGGAATCTCTCTCTCTGGATCGGAAGTCGGAAGAGTGAATGTAGAGAGAGAAACTATTAATGTTGTTCATTTTCCGTCATTTTGCATAGTATTAAAAGTAAACTAATACATCAATGATTAATTATTTGATTTTTCGTTATATAGTAGTGTAATAACAACTAAGTTCTAACCGAAATCATATGTTTTTGGGCAAAAATTCAAACCGTGTTGTCCTAGCCTCCTAGGGAGAGAAAAAGGGCAAAAAAGAAGAGACTGGTTTGACTTTCACCAAAAAAAAAAAAATACTATAGTATGTTTTTTTTTAACATGTTTTTGATCTAGCGATAAGTAATTAATATTCAAATAATTATTAAAGGAATGATCAAAACTCTTAGAGCATCCACTACGGGTTCAGCGAGCGGGTGCATACCCGGCTCGCGCGAGCCCCTCATCTATGCCGAGCTCAGAGGGCGCGCGTCGGGCCTATTAAAAAATATAAAAGAAAATACTTGAAAATGTAGAAAATGGTCGAAAATTAAAAAAAAAAATCTTTAAACTTTCAACAATTTTTTTTTATTATTCTTATTTTTTTCTATTAATACCTACACTACTCTTTCATCAATTACTTCATTCTTGATTCTTCTCTTTTCCATTTTCTCTTCTCCATTATTCTATACTCTCAAGTAGGGACAGAATCATAATTTTTAATTGTGGGGTCACAAAATGTAAGCATATTATTAATATAAAATACCTTTAAAAAAATTACTACATAATAATTCAAGTCTATTAGAATTAAAATATACTTACAAGTTTTCATTAAGTGAAACATTTGCATGATCAACTATCAAAAATCCCTTTTCTCAATATATACAATCAAACTATCATTCATCCATTTATCTCTCATCCGATCGCGTAAACGATTCTTTATGATATTCATTGCAGAAAATACTCTTTCAAATTAAGTATATACTTATTGGAGATCGAAAAGTTAAAAATTTGCTTATTTACTTTAATCAAATATATATATATATATATATATATATATGTGTGTGTGTGTGTGTGTGTGTGTGTTAATAGGGGAATCTACCCACATTGATAAAACATCGTACAAAACTACCCACCCAATAAGTCAAAGATCGAAAAGTGTAATTGATGGTGATGGCTTGCTTGGTTTTTTGTGTAAAAGTTGATGATGATGAAAATTGTGTAAGAGTTGTGTAAGAAAACAGTTAAAATTGGTACAAAATGTGAGAAAATGTCAACTCACGTCACTTTCATGCATTATAAAATTAAATAGATTTGAAAATTTTGAATAAATTAGGGGACGCTTGTGTGTTACAAACATTAATACGAAGGCCAAAAAAATCACGATTATGTCAATTCTTAAGAATTTTTTTTTTGAAACCAATGAACCACGTACCCGCCAGTACACTACAAGAAAACACGCGTTTAACGACCGAAATTAACGGCCGAAAATTTCGGTCGTTAATTTTGCGGCCTTAACGACCGATTTACGACCGTTTAGCGACCGATTTTATTTTTTATTTATTTTTATTTTTTAACGACCGAAAATTCGGTCGCTAATTATTTTTTTAATATTTTAATATTTAATTTTTTTTAACGACCGAATTTTCGGTCGTAAAAATTATTTTTTTTATTTTAACAACCGAAAATTCGGTCGTTAATATATATATTTTTATTTTTTTTATTAATTTTTTTTTTAAAATAATTTTTTTTAAAAAATAATTTTTTTTAATGACCGAATTATTCGGTC